>NC_090649.1:73944595-74232095 GCF_040937935.1 Hyperolius riggenbachi | reverse complement strand
AAAAGTGCTTTGATGGCTTGTTCACACCTGGGGTGTTTTGCGCTTTTTTTGAGCGCCGGTGACTTTGAAAAATGCCCTAAAATACCTTGTGCAATGAATCTTTATGGAATAGTTAATATCAGCGCGTTTCGTCTGCTTTCCGCTCAGCAAAGCGCTGCATGTATCCTTTTCGGGGCGATTTTGCTACAATGGAAGGTATAGGAAAAACGCAAATCATTCACAAATTCTTTTTTTTTTAATCCGGTGTTTGCGTTTTTAAGAATAAATACATTGGGCTTGATTCACAAAGCGGTGCTACTCTAGTTAGTACGCCTAAAGACTTTTGGGCGTGATAAGCATTGCACTAAGTAGGTTAGCACCGCTTTGAGGGAAAAACTCGTGCGCAAAGTCCGGTGCGCGCAAAACGTCGCGTAGGGTTTAATGGCTTTGCGCGCGAGTTTATTTTATCACGCCTTAACTGAGTTTAGGCGTGATAAAGGGCTTTTCACCAGCGTGCTTACAGTTAGCACGGCTTTGTGAATCAAGCCCATTGTATTTATTATTTTCCGGGTCAGAGTTCACTTCCTGAGTGACGTCAGGAAGTGAAAAAACGGAATGGCTCTGCAAAAGCACTTACAAAAGCGCTTTGCACAAAATCGTACCGTGCAGTGGAGCGCGGGAGGGGGGAAAAAACGCTTAAAAAATCGAAAATTGCTGCCGTCTGCGATTTCGATTTTAGATGGGAACAAAGCCTGATTGTGAACCAGCTTACACCTAAAGTGAGAGGTGTATGGAGGCTGCCTTATTTATTTCCATTTATAGAAAACCAGTTGCCTGGCAGTCCTGCGAAATCTTTCAGGCATCAGTAGTGTCTGAATCGCCCACCTAAAACAAGCATGCGTCAAATTCAGTGAGAGCACCTGATCTGCATGCTAGTTCAGGGTCTATGGCTAAAAGTATTAGATGCAGCGGATCAGCAGGACAGCCAGGCAATGTGCATTGTAAATATGCCCCTCTCATATCAGGCTTCCTTTCAGTGCAGAATCCTCATTGTCCTGCTGTAACCCTCCCTAGGAGTCCTGCTAGCCCATTCTCAGCTGATTTAAGGCTTAAATTAATTTGCTATAAAATATTTCTGATTGTTGCAGAAAATACCCGAGATCCGCACAGCTGACGTGAATGGCTTAGTGATTGGGACATTTTCTAGGAATTTCAGAAGATTGCCAGCATTGAAGGACAATCATGATTATTATTACTAATCCATCAAGTAGAAAGGCCAGATGGCAATAAGTAATTCTGGTTAAACTTCAGATGTAAAACAACTTTTTCAGTCTCGCATTCCCTGCCTCTCCATGCTTAGCTCTGTTCTCTGATTGCGTTTCTTTTTATGACCGAGCAGACCAGATGTACTAATAGATTTGTTATGCTTATTGCCGTCTTGATTTTTTTATTACTTTAGAAAAGTTAAAGTATAAAGTTGCCCATATATGGGCAGATTGACCAAGAGACAGTTCTCTCTCTGATCGCATCTGATGAAAGGGAGATCTGTTGCTTGCTCATACTCTGCTGCCTGATACCCAAAAGATTCCAGCCCCCTGCCCGGTCACCCCACAAATTTAAAATGTCCTCCACGGTGCCCGTGCAGTGTAAATTATCACCCGTCCTGCTGGCACGATTCACGGCCTCATCGCCCATCACTCTCCTGTTTGCCGTTACCACGGTGCTCAAGTCTCGGTCAGACTGCTCCAACGACCTCAGGTAATGCACCAGAAGAAAGAAAGAGGCGGCACTCCACTGGCTTGCAAATACTTCCTAAATCATTCAAAAAAACGGTTCTTTTCCGTTAGCCGGGCGCTTTCCCTACTATCTATGGCGGCCTGGAGGGGGAATAGTAATTAACGCCACCTGGTGGTTGCGCCCGGCTGACGGAATAGTACCAAAAAAAACAATATACTTACCTAAGGAGCAGGAAGGCTTTTGGTCCTATAGAGTTTTGCTGCTCTTCTCACGGTCCCCTCCGTTAAGCGATGGCTTTCCTGTTTGAGTCCTCCGCCGTGAAAGGCTTCGGAAGTCTTAGGGAGCCCGAGTGCCCCTGAAGACAGGCGGCTCCATACTGCGCATGTGAGAGAGCGTGCTCATGCATGGAGCCGCGCGTCTTCAGGAACGCTCGGGCTCCTGAAGACTTACGAAGTCCCCTTTGGCGGCAGATAGAGCAGTATTTGACCAATTAGTCGAATACTACTACCGGGCATCGCCCCTGCATCGCACCGTCAAAAACAAGCCTTCAGGGAACACTGCATTAGTACATGGTGTTCCCTGTCTGACAGTCTTTCAAGCAGGAAGTGATGCTCGCTAGTGATCACTTCCAGCTTCGTGTGTACAGAAGCATATTGTTAAAATACGCTTGCGCGACAATGCCAACTTCAAAAAAAAAAAAAACATAGTTGCCATAGACTAACATGACATATGGGCTGAGGCAGGTCGCCGCGGATCCCACGCGGTAATGTAGTTTTACTCTAGCATTAAATTTGCCACTATGTGGGAAGTATGAACTTCCCCATATGTGTACATTAGGCTGCGGTAGCAGTGCAGCAGTTTGCCGCAACGCACTGCGCCAGTGTGAAAGGGCCCAATGGCAGCCTGGAGGGGGAATAGTAATTAATGCCGCAGGGACTTTTGCAGGAGCAGGGTGAGACGTTTTGGGGCTTTAGCCTGCGCCCATTTCCAGGTGCTTTAATTACATTGTGGCAGTAACGGTTCGATGCGTTGCGGTAGTCGTGAAAGTGGATATTCACTTTTTAGAACAGTAGACAAATCCATTGCAATGCTTCCGTTATTTTCCTAGTAACACTAGTGTCCTTGTGTTTTCCCTAGGCTGCTCCAGAATGCGCACACCGGCCTGGACATGTGGGTGCCGGAATACCAGGAGATTCATGGCAAGATGATGACCGGACACGTAGAGTATCAGATCGTTGTGGTCACCACATTGCCCGCTTTCAAATCTGCAAAGCACAAGACTGATGACGTTGTGCAGTTTGTTGTGAGTATAGCTTGCTGATCTGACTACTTGCCTTTATTGTTGGTCACAGCTGTGTGAGTACAGTAGAATCCCTTTGTAGTAAACTCCAAGGGTCCAGGCCAAGTAGTTTGCTAATATCAGAAGGGGCTAATTCCCACCTCTGTGCCCCCAAAAAGAACCCACCTTCTTTTGGGGGGACACAGAGGTGGTAATTAGCCCCTCATCCTTTAGGACCCGTTTCCACTACAGCGAATCTGCATGCATTTTCTGCATGCCTGTTTCCACTTGTCAGGAAAACTGAGCGTTTTTCTGGGCAGGAAAAATCTGCACAGCAGAGCCATCAGAATTCGCACACTGCAAGGCTAGTGTGCGATTCGCAATGTAATGTAATTAATAGGAAATTTGCATGCATTTTTGCGATGCGAATTTACTTGCGAATTCGTATATGTTTTCATGTAAAATCAATGTAAAAGCACACAGGCACCGATATGGTTAAAATCGCATACCTACAAAGATACACGATAATGCATGAAAATTTGAATCCGAATGCAAATTAGTTTATGCGTTTTTCCACAAAGAAATCGCACCGCACTAGGGGAAACGGGCCCTAAATATTGTTACAAGGAGGCTTTGCTAGGATGGGGAGAGAATTACACCCCCTTGCAAGGCAAACACCCCCCCCCCAACCCTGTGTCCACTTTTGAAAGCCATGGGTGCTGCCATTGGTCAGTAACTGTAGCCTCACACTTGCTGGCTTCTCTTCCTGGCTCATTAAAAGGTTAGAGAGACTTTAGAGAGGGCCACAGTGGCATACCTAGGGCATTTAACACCCGGTGCTGGGTATTAAATGAAACCTTCCCCTCCCGGCCATCCAGAAAAGGAAAGGAGCGAGTGCCACTGCGGTTAATGCCAGGTATAGTTGCTCCCAGTATAGGTAGCCTGGAATAGTTGCCCCCCCAGTATAGGTAGCCTGGAATAGTTGCCCCCCCCCCCCCCAGTATAGGTAGCCTGGAATAGTTGCCCCCCCCCCCCAGTATAGGTAGCCTGGAATAGTTGCCCCCCCCAGTATAGGTAGCCTGGAATAGTTACCCCCCCCCCAGTATAGGTAGCCTGAAATAGTTGCCCCCAGTATAGGTAGCCTGGAATAGTTGCCCCCAGTATAGGTAGCCTGGAATAGTTGCCCCCAGTATAGGTAGCCTGGAATAGTTGCCCCCAGCATAGGTAGCCTGGAATAGTTGCCCCCAGCATAGGTAGCCTGGGATAGTTGCCCCCAGTATAGGTAGCCTGGAATAGTTGCCCCCAGTATAGGTAGCCTAGAATAGTTGCCCCCCCAGTATAGGTAGCCTGGAATAGTTGCCCCCCCAGTATAGGTAGCCTGGAATAGTTGCCCCCCCAGTATAGGTAGCCTGGAATAGTTGCCCCCCCAGTATAGGTATCCTGGAATAGTTGCCCCCCCCCCAGTATAGGTATCCTGGAATAGTTGCCCCCCCAGTATAGGTAGCCTGGAATAGTTGCCCCCCCCCAGTATAGGTAGCCTGGAATAGTTGCCCCCAGTATAGGTAGCCTGGAATAGTTGCCCCCAGTATAGGTAGCCTGGAATAGTTGCCCCCAGTATAGGTAGCCTGGAATAGTTGCCCCCCCCCCCCCCCAGTATAGGTAGCCTGGAATAGTTGCCCCCCCAGTATAGGTAGCCTGGAATAGTTGCCCCCCCAGTATAGGTAGCCTGGAATAGTTGCCCCCCCAGTATAGGTAGCCTGGAATAGTTGCCCCCAGTATAGGTAGCCTGGAATAGTTGCCCCCAGTATAGGTAGCCTGGAATAGTTGCCCCCAGTTTAGGTAGCCTGGAATAGTTGCCCCCAGTTTAGGTAGCCTGGAATAGTTGCCCCCAGTATAGGTAGCCTGGAAAAGTTGCCCCCAGTATAGGTAGCCTGGAATAGTTGCCCCCAGTATAGGTAGCCTGGAATAGTTGCCCCCAGTATAGGTAGCCTGGAATAGTTGCCCCCAGTATAGGTAGCCTGGAATAGTTGCCCCCAGTATAGGTAGCCTGGAATAGTTGCCCCCAGTATAGGTAGCCTGGAATAGTTGCCCCCAGTATAGGTAGCCTGGAATAGTTGCCCCCAGTATAGGTAGCCTGGAATAGTTGCCCCCAGTATAGGTAGCCTGGAATAGTTGCCCCCAGTATAGGTAGCCTGGAATAGTTGCCCCCAGTATAGGTAGCCTGGAATAGTTGCCCCCCCAGTATAGGTAGCCTGGAATAGTTGCACCCCCAGTATAGGTAGCCTGGAATAGTTGCCCCCCCCCCCCCCAGTATAGGTAGCCTGGAATAGTTGCCCCCAGTATAGGTAGCCTGGAATAGTTGCACCCCCAGTATAGGTAGCCTGGAATAGTTGCCCCCCCCCCCTAGTATAGGTAGCCTGGAATAGTTGCCCCCAGTATAGGTAGCCTGGAATAGTTGCCCCCCCCAGTATAGGTAGCCTGGAATAGTTGCCAGCAGTATAGGTAGCCTGGAATAGTTGCCCCCAGTTTAGGTAGCCTGGAATAGTTGCCCCCAGTATAGGTAGCCTGGAATAGTTGCCCCCAGTATAGGTAGCCTGGAATAGTTGTCCGCAGTATAGGAAGCCTGGAATAGTTGCCCCCAGTATAGGTAGCCTGGAATAGTTGCCCCCAGTATAGGTAGCCTGGAATAGTTGCCCCCAGTATAGGTAGCCTGGAATAGTTGCCCCCAGTATAGGTAGCCTGGAATAGTTGCCCCCAGTATAGGTAGCCTGGAAAAGTTGCCCCCAGTATAGGTAGCCTGGAATAGTTGCCCCCAGTATAGGTAGCCTGGAATAGTTGCCCCCAGTATAGGTAGCCTGGAATAGTTGCCCCCAGTATAGGTAGCCTGGAATAGTTGCCCCCAGTATTGGTAGCCTGGAATAGTTGCCCCCAGTATTGGTAGCCTGGAACCCGGATCCCCCTCCACTGCCCGGAGGCATACTTCACACCGCAGGTCAGCGGTGACCTACAACAAGGAGGCAGCGAGCAGTGCCCATTAACGATGCTTTATACAGGAAGTGACATCTGTTTACTTCCTGTATACAGTGCCGTTATTGGGCAACGCCCGCGCAGGTCACAGCTGCTCTACGGTGTGCAGTATGTTGGGCAGTGGAGGGGGGTCTGGTCTTTCTTGGTCTTTCTGGAGGGGGCGGGGGGGTGGGACCAGGAGCAGAGAAGGGGGGGGCAGGGCCCAGGCAGCTTTTCCAGCGAGGGGTTACTGGGTAGCAGGGGGGGGGGCGGCTGTCGCTCCCGTGGACACTGAGACCTTGTGCCACCCCCTTCGGACGCCCCTGGAGGGCCATGCTTTTTTTTAAATTCATTTTCAACTTTTTGCTTTTTTTTTTTTTTTTGTCCAACTTTATACTTGCTGCAGATGAACACGTGCATAAGATTTTGTAAGACTCTACACATTGCAGAGCAGCAGCTCATTCTTTAAATGATGCCAGCAGCCCTGTAATAAGTGGAGGAACATCCGGGCGCATGCGGGAACGCCTATGCATTTCAGTTGAGCTGATCTCAGCTTATAATGTGCACAGAGTTGCAGGAGTCTGCAGTAATCTGACTGCACATTATTATTATTTGGTGTTTATATAGCACTGACATATTACACGGCGCTGTACAGAGTATATTGTCTTGTCACTTAACTGTCTCTCAGAGGGGCTCACAATCTAATCCCTACTATAGTCATATGTCTATATTGTGTAGTGTATGTATCATAGACTAGGGCCAATTTAGGGGGAAGCCAATTTATCTGTATCTTTTGGGATGTGGTAGGAAACCGGAGTGCCCAAATGAAACCCACGCAGACACGGGGAGAGCATTCAGTCTCCATACAGATAGTGCCCTGGCTGGGATTTGAACTGGGGATCCAGCACTGCAAGGCGAGAGCACTAACCTATACGCCACAGTGCTGCCCTATACACAGATACGGATGCTCACATCTGTATCTGTGGTGGATCAGGATGCAGTCTCATCCCGCCCAGCCATCTAGGCTGCTGCAGCACGCTAAGCTGGAGGCTTGCTTGCTTAGTAAGTCAGCCTTCCCATGTGTATCATTTTATTGAAGCTGTCATGCGCACATCTGCACGTTCGTCTGCCATTTGGCAGATGCACGTGCGCAGAAAGGCCAGCAGCGGTTTAATATTCCAGCGCACATAGATTGCTCTTCTAGCCCACGATGACTTGGAGCAGCCACTTTGCTCCTTTCCCCTGTTTTTCTTTGTGGAGGATCTCATAAATGTTCTGCTGCGCAAACCTGGAAAGAAAATGTCTCTTGGAAATCAGTTACAGACCTACCATGTTCTGGGTTAAAAGTTATCCAGGAAGAACGTAAACGCCTCTATGCTGTATGATTACACTGTGTACTGACTATGCCGTGTCACAATATCTGTGCTGCAGATAGCATCAGAGGGAGACTTGCTTGTATGGCAACCCTGAAACAAACCCAGGATATAGAAACTAAGCGTATGATGAAAAGCTGTGTAATCGAAGGCCCTCTATAGGGTAAACTGAATGTCTAAATCAGGGGTGTCAAACTCGATCACATAAGGGGCCAGAATATTAAAGGATACCCAAGGAGCCATGTGACATGATGTGATAGACATGTGTGTATGTACAGTGCCAAGCACACAAATAACTTGGCTGTGTTCCTTTTTTTTTTCTCTACCTGAAATAGTTAAACATCAGGTATGTAAGTGGCAGTTCCTGTCTGGGTCAGACTACAGTGTTGCCCTCCCTGATAAGAAATTACAACTATAAAACACTTTCCTAGCAGAAAATGGCTTCTGAGAGCAGGAAAGAGATAAAAACGGTCAATAATTCATAGATTTTATCTCTGGAATACTTCAATGAATGTGTTATTGAGCAAAAACAATAAAACAGTTAGTAGCTGTAATTATAAAATAAATCTGTGGAATATCTTAACTACCTAAAGACCGCGTCACGCCAATGGGTGTGACCGTGGCAGCAGCCCCAGGAACGCCTAACGCCAATTGGCGTCAAGTCCTGGGACTGGCTACTGCAGAAGATCGCGCGCAGGCTGCGCGCGCATCTCCTGCTTCGCTCCTTCAGTATCCCAGCGGCGATCACCGCTCGGAGACTGTTAGACGCGAAACCGCTGTCTTTTTGCTTAATACAGCGCTGCGATCTGCAGCAGCGCTGTACTGGGGACAGCCGTGTGACATGGCTGTCCCCCTGGGGCATGAGAGTGATCGGCTCTTATAGGCTGAAGCCTATGAGAGCCGATCGCCATGATTGGCTGGCTGCAGGGAGGGAAAAAAAAATATTAAACAAAGTAGTAAAATGTATTATTAAAAAAAATAACAGAGTAACCAAGCAGCTCAGGGTGACCCAAACTAAAAAAAATAACAAATATTAAAAACAAAAAAACACAGGGGGAGCAATCAGACCCCACCAACAGAGAGCTCTGTCGGTGGGGAGAAAAGGGGGTGGGGGAGGGAATCACTCGTGTGCTGTGTTGTGTGGCCCTGCAGCTTGGCCTTAAAGACAATAGCCTGGTTTTTAGGGGGTTTAGCACTGTGGTCCTGAAGTGGTTAAGTCATTTTTAGTAGAAGGGGGATAGATACAATTGTTTATTTCATTATTTTATTTTCACCTTGGGTGTCCTTTAATCATAGTCTAATGCTGGGCATACACGGTAAGTTTATGCGCCGGTATCGAGCCTACGGCTCGATGCCGGCGTGTCACCGCTCGTGCGCGCGGATCGATTCCCGCTCGTCCCCGTGGGTATGCCTTATCAGCCACTCGATTCCCCGCTATTGTCCGCCTGCGGGGATCGAGCGGGGAATCTGCGGGTCATCGGACCTGTCGGATATTATCAATCGAGCCATCAGCGGCTCGATTGATAAGGAAACAAACTTACCGTGTATGCCCAGCATTAGTCGTGAGCCACATTGTTTAGGTGTGTGTATTTTACCAGCCTAATGGGGGGGGGGGGGGGGGATTAGGATCATGCTATTTACATGGAGGGGTCTTGTGGGTTGTTGCACCCTGGCTCAAATTGACAATGTTTTAACCCAGTGTACTGTTGTTCTTTTACTTCTTACATTGATGCTCATTTGAAGCTCTGGAGGGCCAAATAAATGGCAAGGAGGGCTGCATTCGGCCCGCGGGCATTGGTGTTTGACACCTGTGTCTCCAAACATTAAAGCCCACTTGAACTGAGAGGGATATGGAGCAGTTGCAGGGCTGTCCTGCTGACCATCTGCCTCCAATACACTGCTCAAAACAAATAAAGGGATTACAAAGATAATACATCCTAGATCTGAATGAATGAATTATTCTTATGAAATACTTCGTTCTTTACATAGCTGAATGTGCTGACAACAAAATCACTCAACCATCATCAATGGGAATCAAATTTACCTGTGGAGGTCTGGATTTGGAGTCACACCCCTAATTAAAGTGGAAAAAAAACACTACAGGCTGATCCAACTTTGATGTAAGGCCACGTTCATATCATGAACCGCAGATGGCCGTGAGTTCGGAACGCAACACGTACAAACACACGCCATCTGCGTTTCTATGCGTTGTGTGGCTGATCCAATTCACTGAAAGTGAATGGGTCAGCCGTGTGTTTTGGTAAAAAATGCGTGCAGCATGCGTTCGCGGACCGCACTGGTCGGAAACGCATGCAGTGTGAACATCAGACAGTGCAGTCTATGCACTGTCTGATGTCGTGCGTGTCGGCCTCCTGCACGCGTTCCTGAAATCTGGACGGCAACGCTTGCAATGTGAACGGGGCCTTATGTACATAAAACAAGACAAAATAAGGCTTGGTAGTATGTGTGGCCTCCACATGCATGTATGACCTCCCTACAATGCCTGGGCATACTCCTGATGAGGTTGCAGATGGTCTTCTGAGGGATCTCCTTCCTGACCTGGATTAAAGCATCCACCAACTCCTGTGGCCGTGGCTGCAAGGAGGTGACATTGGCTGCAGGTGGAATTGCGGTTATGGGTGCCTGAGGGACTCCAGCCTAAACAAACATACTGTTATTAAGTTACATTAGTTATGTTAAAGGGAACCAGAGGCCCCAGAAAGAAGATTTTATACATACCTGGGGCTTCCTCCAGCCCCATACGCACGGATCGCTCCCACGCCGCCCTCCTCCGCTTCCTGTATCCGGCGGTACCGGGTCCCGTAGTTTCGGCCAGTCGGCGGCCGCGTCACAGGGGCTCCCGGCATACCCGTACGCGTGCAGCGTCCGCCGGAAGTGACGGAACCCGGTACCGGCGATCCAGGAAGCGGGGGATGGCGGCGTGGGAGTGATGCAGGCTTATGGGGCTGGAAGAAGCCCCAGGTATGTATAAAATCTTTTTTTCTTTTTACGATTCCAGCGTCTCTGGTTCCCTTTAATTAAAATGGATAGGTGATATAATCTCTTACCCACTCTGTTTTAAAAGAACAGGCAAATGTTTGATTTCATGAGGGCAGCCATCTTTTTGGTTGAAAGGAGGTGACGGAGCGTAAAACACAGTTCCAACTGTCCTGTGTGCTGACCACCCCTCCCAGTTGCTAGGCAACGTGAATAACCACATAGGAACTCCCATCATGCTTTGCACAGCATCAGGGAAAAAACGCCCGGGCAGGTCTCTTTGATGGGTGGAGCTTAGCTAAAAATGCAGCTAAAATGATGCTTTGCTAAGAATAACAAAGCCTTTTCAGTGCTGCTGAGTAGATTTTTAGTCCAGAGGTTCACTTTAACTGCAGGGGCTGGTGTTTGGCATAGATGGGGGAGGTTAGTGTAGGAGTAGGTGTGGAGAAGATAGTGTTAGGTGTAGTGGTTTACCGGTTAAGGGCCCTGCCTCTGACACAGGAGACCAGGGTTCAAACCTCGGCTCTTCATGTTCAGTAAGCCAGCACCTATTCAGTAAGGAATCCTAGGGCTAGACTCCCTAACAATACTACTGCCTACTGAGCGCGCCCTGTGGCTGCAGGATAACTGTAAAATTAACAATAATCTACTGTCAGGATTTTCTCGCACCTACATAACCGGGAGCACTTTTTAAATAAATGTAACGGAGAACCAATAACTGAGTGAAATTACTTTATTATTTCTATTACACATCTAGAATATATTTATGCAGGAAATGTTTATCCTGATATTAAATTGGACCTCTATGCTACCAAAGGCCATGTTGCTTTAAATTATAAGCAGGGCTGCCAGAGAATTGGGGCAACCACTATTTAAACTTGAGGGGACTTCTTAAAGGAGTTCTGTGGGGGGTTGTGGAAGAGAAAAACGGACACTTACCTTGGGCTTCTATCAGCCCCGTGCAGCGGTAATGTCCCACGCCGTCCTCCTCCCATCTGCCGTTCTCCGTCGCCGGCCCCGGTCTAAGCGGCATGGGATCCAACTGCGGCTGCGCTAGAGTGGCCGCGCACCCGCTCGCTTCCGCCCGCGTCATCGGAAGCTTACTGCGCAAGCGCAGTACAAGGCTCCGTTGTACTGCGCCTGCGCAGTAAGCCTCAGATGACGCGAGCGGAGGCACGGCAACGCGCATTATTCGTCTGTATGTCAGACGAATAATAGCCCCGTGCCGGCTGCGGGGAACGGCAGATGGGAGGAGGACGGCGTGGGACATTACCGCTGCAGGGGGCTGATAGAAGCCCCAGGTAAGTGGCAGTTTTTCTCTTCAGAAACCCCCACAGAACTCCTTTAATCTGTCTCCTCACGGACTCTTCTGAGCTTCTCTCGACAAACTGGTCACTCCCTAAAAGCCTGATAGTACGCAAGTTACAGTTCAAGTAAATAGTACTAATTTTCTAGTTCAATACTACTACCTGTTACTGTTATTCAGAACAAAAATCTGCCTTCTTAAAACAGAAGGTATGTGCGATTGTTCAGGTTGGAGTGAGCATATGAGAGGTTTCCCACAATGCATCACTGCTGAATATGCAATGTATCCCGTTGATGTCCCTGAATGCTAAAAACACCTCCAGAACTGCTGGAATGCCATGATGTGTCAGCTTGTTAATTGTACAGAGCCAAACCAATCCAACATGCATACAGACTGTGTCAGACTAGTTGGTCCTCATCAGTGCATGGCATGGATTAATGTGGCTTGATGGGGTAGGACTTGAAACACCCGGTGTTACAGATTACCCAGCAAGCTCATGGTGAACCTGAACTCATGGGAGTGTGTAAGGGGCTTAAAAGGGCCAAAAGCCTCCTTACTAAAAAGCTATGCAAAACAGAAATGTGCCTTCTTAAAACAGAAGGTATTTGGATTATTCAGGTAGGAGTGAGTTCTGAGGTGTCCCACAATGCATCACTACTGAATATGCCAATCATTCTTTTGATGTCCCTGAAAGTTAAACACACCCCCAGAACCGCTGGAATGCAAGAAGGCTGTTCCTTTCTAGCCCCTCACACACTCCTAGGAGTTCTGGTACACCATGAGCTTGCTGGGCAATCTGTAACTCTGTTACTCAGAAGTAAGCCTGTAACTAGTAGTAAGTAACCAGTATACATTTTAACCAGTTAACACTAAATATTTTACTAAGAAAAGGTGCTTCAAATACTGTACAGTGTTGCAATCTTACATTAAAGTGGATCCGAGATGAACTTTTATTCATTGCATAATTGTGTTCCTTACATATAGTTTATAGGGCATTCCTCAAGCCAAATACTTTTTTGTTTTGTTTGAATAATCTAATTCCCTGTAAACTAAACAAGCCTCGCCCACAGCTTCTCCAAAGCGCCAAGGCACTCAGACCCATGTAGCAAGGGCTTATGGGAGCTCAGTCTGGGCAGGAGGAGGAGGAGGAGGTTACTAGCCAGAGATTGCAGAGGGGAGGGGGGAGTGAATGCTTCACAGGCTGAGAGGTGGAGATGCAGTTGCAGATTATCTGTGTAGTGATGACAAACAGAACATGGCTGCTGTCATTGTATCACAGGAAGAAATTATAATATACTGTTAAAGCTGTTTGCAGCCAGATTTGCTGTGTAAACTATCTAAACTTTAGATAAGATATATAGACAAGTTACTTGTTATAGTTAGTTTTCCATCTCGGAACAGCCCATAATACATCACTTCATGACAGTGGACAGAATCGTGCAGATCACGCTGGTGTACTCTCATAGGCCAGACATGCATACAGAACTGAGGTTTACAGCAGTGGTGTAGCGAGACATTATCGGGCCCCATAGCAAAATGTTCGTGGGGCCATCGTGTCTAGGCACTCTTATGCAATGCCACCTGCCCCTACCCTATGATTAGGAGTTTATTGCTCAATTTACATTCTCATACAATATACACTGTGCCCATGAGCACTGAGACTAATAAGCCTCATACACATGAGGCACAAATGTCTGCAGTTTCAAGCAGACAAGAGACAAAAAAAAAAAGCAGCGACAATTCGTCGCCAGGTCCCTGTATGCGGCAGCTGTACACACGTTGCACAGAGGGACAGAGATGCGGCGGAAGCTGTCGCCAAAAGTTTCTTCCCCCTGCCGGAAGCTCCCTTCTGGCTGTGGGTAGCTGTCGCTAGTCCGCACATACACACGCAGTACGCGTGGTGGACTAGCGACAGCTGCTGAGACAGAAGTTGCCAGCGATTGAACTTTTCAATCGCACGGCAACTGCTGTCTCCGGCGACAGTTCGGGGTGCGCGCCTCATACACACGGGGCAACTGTCGCCCAGACATGCGCGTGCCACGTGTTTGGGTCGACAGTTGTGCCCCGTGTGTATGAGCCATTAGTCAGAGGGTGGAGCAACAAAGCAAACAATGAACACATCAAGTACCACCTGGGCCCCCTCTTCTCCATAGCAGCCAGTTGCCATGGTTGCTATGGCTGTTGCTACACCCCTAAGCACACCTATAACCATGCAGCCT
This sequence comes from Hyperolius riggenbachi, assembly GCF_040937935.1. NCBI lineage: Eukaryota > Metazoa > Chordata > Amphibia > Anura > Hyperoliidae > Hyperolius > Hyperolius riggenbachi. The sequence continues at coordinate 74,218,199 of NC_090649.1, read as the reverse complement.
GCGAGCCCGTATGAATTTATGCAAGAGCATACAGGAATGGTGTGCTTGGCTCCCCAAATTTAGTTACATAGTTACATAGTTATTTTGGTTGAAAAAAGACATACGTCCATCGAGTTCAACCAGTATAAAGTACAACACCAGCCTGCTCCCTCACATATCCCTGTTGATCCAGAGGAAGGCGAAAAAACCCTTACAAGGCATGGTCCAATTAGCCCCTAAAGGGAAAAATTCCTTCCCGACTCCAGATGGCAATCAGATAAAATCCCTGGATCAACATCATTAAGCATTACCTAGCAATTGTAGCCATGGATGTCTTTCAACGCAAGGAAAGCATCTAAGCCCCCTTTAAATGCAGGTATAGAGTTTGCCATAACGACTTCCTGTGGCAATGCATTCCACATCTTAATCACTCTAACTGTAAAGAACCCTTTCCTAAATAAATGGCTAAAACGTTTTTCCTCCATGCGCAGATCATGTCCTCTAGTCCTTTGAGAAGGCCTAGGGACAAAAAGCTCATCCGCCAAGGTATTATATTGCCCTCTGATGTATTTATACATGTTAATTAGATCCCCTCTAAGGCGTCTTTTCTCTAGACTAAATAAACCCAGTTTATCTAACCTTTCTCGATAAGTGAGACCTTCCATCCCACGCATCAATTTTGTTGCTCGTCTCTGCACCTGCTCTAAAACTGCAATATCTTTTTTGTAATGTGGTGCCCAGAACTGAATTCCAGATGTGGCCTTACTAGAGAGTTAAACAGGGGCAATATTATGCTAGCATCTCGAGTTTTTATTTCCCTTTTAATGCATCCCAAAATTTTGTTAGCTTTAGCTGCAGCTGCTTGGCATTGAGTACGATTATTTAACTTGTTGTCAATGAGTACTCCTAAGTCCTTCTCCAAGTTTGATGTCCCCAACTGTATCCCATTTATTTTGTATGGTGCTAGACCATTAGTACGTCCAAAATGCATGACCTTACATTTGTCAACATTGAATTTCATCTGCCATGTATGTGCCCATATAGCCATCCTATCCAGATCCTGTTGCAATATGACACTATCTTCCTGAGAGTTGATGATTCTGCACAATTTTGTATCATCTGCAAAAATAGCAACATTGCTCACTACTGCATCTACTAGGTCATCCAAAAAGCAAAGCAAATTGGCTTTGCTTTTTGGATGTGGAAATGCATTTGCCTTTAGTTTTAAAGTGACCCAGAAACGAGCTGTGTAAACATTTTCTTTTACTTACCCGGGGCTTCCTCCAGCCCCATAAGCATGTAGTGTCCCTCCCTCGCCGTCCTCTGTTAAGCTGCAATCTTCTCCGGTGTTCGGCTCGTTGATGTCAGCGGGGACCTTCTGCTCATGCGCAGAAGGCTCCGGCTGACTTCACTTAGATTGAGCCCGGCTGAGTACCGGGGGGTTGACTGCGGCTGAACGGGACATCGCAGGAGGACGGCGAGGGACACAGCCATGCTTATGGGGCTGGAGGAATCCCCGGGTAAGTAAAATAATGTTTAAACAGCTCATCTCTGGGTCACTTTAGAGGGAACCTGAAGTGAGTGGTGTATGGAGGCTGACATATTCATTTAATTTTAACCCTCTGGGCGATACAATTATATCGCCCAGGAGGTGGCGCAGCACTATTTTTTTAAATTTTTTATTTTTTAAATCATGTAGCGAGCCCTGGGCTCGCTACATGATAGCCGCAGCGCAGCGGCATCCCCCCACACACTCCGATCGCCTTCGGCGATCAGAGTAAGCAGGAAATCCCGTTCAGAACGGGATTTCCTGCTGGGCTTCCCCGGTCGCCATGGCGACGGGGCGGGATGACATCACGTCAGAGGGAGTTCCGATCCACCCCTCAGCGCTGCCTGGCACTGATTGGCCAGGCTGCGCAAGGGGTCGGGGAGGGGGGGGGCTGCGCGGCACGGCGGGTAGCGGCGGATCGGCGGCGGGCGGCGGCGATCGGAAGTTACACGCAGCTAGCAAAGTGCTAGCTGCGTGTAACAAAAAAAAAACTATGCAAATCGGCCCACCAGGGCCTGAGAAATCCTCCTGCGCGATATACCCCGAGCTCAGCTCGGGATTATCGCTCAGGAGGTTAAACAATACCTATTGTCCTGCAGATCCTCTCCCTCTAATATCTTTATCCATAGACCCGGAACAAGCATGCAGATCAGATGTCTCTGACTGGATTAGCTGCAAGCCTGTTTCTGGTGTGATTCAGATATTCCTGCAGCCAAAGATATCTGCATTCTCAGGGATTTGTTTATTTTCAAGAACACCTAGTGAATGACAGTTGCTCATTCCAACTACCAACAAAAAGTGTGCAGTGAGCAGGGAGGCTGGCCAGCATCATTGTATAAATCTTTTTCAGGGAATGTCCGTATCAAGAATAAAAGCCTTGCTGAGCATCCCCCATGAAGAGATGTACTAGTCCAAAACCTGTCCATTTCTACTGCCTACCGTAAGTGACAGCAACATAGGAGAAAAATAATTTATAGCTCATTTTACTCTGGAAGAAACACACTTCTTATTTGTATATGTATTTTAAATTTTATAGTTTTCGATAGTGGTCCTTTAAGGAAGATTACCTGTAAGCCCCTTTTTTACTTATGATTGATGCGACACAAGTCATGTCATTCCTGATATTGGGATTTTCCATAGGGACCCATGAGACAGTGCACTACAGAGAGGTGAATCAGGAAGTTCACCTCACAGAAAAGTTCCGGTTGTCACCTGACAGGAAGTGAAGCCATCTCTCCTGAATGAGGACAGAGACGGCAATCAAAAACCTGTCAGAGATGCTGACCAATTCCTCCTCTGTCCAAAACACAACCAGATGATGGAGACTGACACCTCTCTGGCAGGTTCCTCACTGTTATTGATGAAACTAAGAGTAAAACACATGTGGAGGACACGTCCCTTCCAAGTTTAATTTTAGGAAATGTGGAATAGCCTTGGGGGTAATAATAATAATACTAAAATATAACCCTTTAGTACATGGTAATTTTTTCTTTTTTAATCTTAAATGACAACGTGTTAAACAGCCGGCCAAAGCGCGGGGCGCGGGACCCACCGACACACTCTTTGACTTGGGATAGAGTTACCGTTATTGGCGTTTCTCGGTTATTTTGATGGGGAGTCGGATGACATCAGATTGATTCCAGACCTTCCAATGGCATTAGCGTTGCAGGGAAATGTGTGAAGCCAGGCCTCGTATTGAACACTCGCTAAATTGAATTAATAGTATCTACTCCTGGCAAGCCAGGAATGATATTTTTATTTGAATTTGAGCTGCAGCTGCCAAAAAGTAACAAGCAGCTGTGAAGGCAGCCAGGGCTCTGACTTTAAAGAAGCAAACATTGTGGTCCTGTAGTGAAACTGTCTGTAAAGTGAACTGAACTGAGGGAAAAAAATACTTTAAAGCAGGGCTGTGGAGTCGGTCCAAAAATCCACCGACTCCGACTCCGACTCCTCAGTTTAGGATTCCACCGACTCCGACTCCGACTCCACGACTCCGACTCCTCTAATTTGCATATTACAATTTTGTTGATTAAAAGTATGTAACATGAAATTCGTCTCTTAACTGCCAACGCTTAGGAATTTTACAAGACAACTGAAGTGAGAAGGATATGTAGACTACTATATTTATTCCCTTTAGACTAAAACTAGTCCTTGGTAAGAGTACTTGTAAAAGGTACAAACCGGAACAAAGAACATCTATCAGGCCCTAGGCAATATAAGTGTGGGTACATGTAAGAATGATGTGCAGGTACTCTGCAGGGGAATGAGGAGATTGTAAACAGACAACACCTCTGTGTTCAATGTGCACAGCATTCTCAGTGGATTCCCTGTAGCTCTGTGGGGAGTGCATATGTAGAGTATAGTACTACTGTGTAACAAAGTAAACCTGAGACAGATGAAATTAAAGTTTTATACATACCTGGGGCTTCCTCCAGCTGCCTTCAGGATAATCAGTCCCTCGTTGTCCTCCTCCACCACCTGGATCTTCTGCTATGAGTCCAGGTACTTGAGCCAGTCAGGCGTAGTGCGCATGCACACACTCCGCCGCCAGGAGCATACTACACCTGTGCAGCACTATTGCGCAGGTGCAGAATGTTCCTGGCTGTGGGAGCGGCATGCGGCCGGACAGCGCTGACTGGCTGAATTACCAGGACTCATAGCAGAAGATCCGGGTGGTGGAGGACAGCGAGGGACTGATTAGCCTGAAGGGGGCTGGAGGAAGCCCCAGGTATGTATAAAACTTTCCCTTTAATTTGTAGTCACCAAACCAAATTTTAATAACACATCAAATTATTTGATTTCATCAGCAAAGGGAGTGCATACATTTGCATAAATCAGCATCAATGCGGAATTATTTCCATCTCATTGACCATCTCTATTAGTGACACAGCTACACATCAGGCTTTATTCTTACAGCATAGATGTTATTTAGTATATATGAGATTCCTGTGTACACATCATATATACAGTCACAAACAGATATGTATATCTGACCTTAAAAATACGGGGACTGCTTTATTGAAGCAGCACAAGTAACTAATTTTGATTGGTTTATTTCATTTTTGTGGACTAAGCACAGCTATTACTGTATATATACATTATTTTTAATGACTATTATCTGAGAAATAGAACATTTTATCATATTTTCTATTTTAATTACAGTTACAAATTCATTAGGAGTCGGAGTCGGAGTCGGTGCATTTTTTCCCGACTCCGACTCCAGGCACCCAAAATTGCCCGACTCCACGACTCCGACTCCACGACTCCGACTCCACGACTCCGACTCCGACTCCACAGCCCTGCTTTAAAGGATACCCGAAGTGACATAATGAGACAGACATGTGTATGTGTGCCTAGCACGCAAATAACTATGCTGTGTTCCTTTTTTTCTTTTTCTGCCTGAAAGAGTTAAATATCAGGTATGTAAGTGGCTGACTCAGTCCTGACATGAAGTGACTACAGTGTGACCCTCACTGATAAGAAATTCCAACTATAAAACACTTTCCTAGCAGAAAATGGCTTCTGAGAGCAAGAAAGGGGTAAAAAGGGGAATTTCTTATCAGTGAGGGTCACACTGTAGTCACTTCCTGTCTGAGTCAGGGCTGGAGGAAACCCCAGGTAAGTCACAATTTCATTTTTAATGAGTGCTCAGGGTCCCTTTAAAGACATTTACTCCTTGGAAGGAAAGCAATGACAAGGGCAAAGGGAGGAAAAGGCACCCAGGGTTGTGATAAAATTGAGTTAAAAACAAAGTAAGTGAGAAAAGTTGATTTGGTGGCTTACCTCAATGAAGATAAAAATTCATATAAAAAATTAATTTTATCATGTACTGGCAACGTGTTTCATAGGTCTGTGCCCTCTTCCTCGAGCCAGTTAAAGTGCCAAAGGGTGCTTTAAGCCAAGTAAGCAGTGCCTCTCTTGGCTTAAAGCACCTCATCAACTTTTCTTATTTATTTTGTTTTTAAAGAGAACCAGAGACGAAGCACCATCGTGTATTTTACCATATATATCAATGGAAACATGACAATAAACACCTACCCTGCTCTCTGTTTCAATCTTCTCTGCTAAATCTGCCTGTTAGCAGCCCTGATAAGAATCCCCGTCTGAGCATTCAGTCTGGCTTTTCCCCCCGGAATGATTATAGCTGAGTCAGTCTTCTGTGATGTCTTTTCAAGCCTAAGCCTGCCCCCTTGCGGCTCTGCTTTGCTGCTTCGAGGATAAATAGCAGCAAAAACATGGGGGTGCTTCGTCTCTGGTTCCCTTTAACCCTCCTGGCGGTATAAAAAAATACGCCAGGAGGCAGCGCGGCAGTTTTTTTTTTATTTTTTTTTTTTCTATATCATGTAGCGAGCCCAGGGCCTTCGGCGATCTCCGATCAGGAAATCCCGTTCAAAGAACGGGATTTCCTGGAGGGCTTCCCCCGTCGCCATGGCGACGGGGCGGAATGACGTCACTGACGTCGGGTCGTCATTGGGAGTCCCGGGCCACCCCTCGGCGCTGCCTGGCACTGATTGGCCAGGCAGCGCACGGGGTCTGGGGGGGGGGGGGGGGCCGCGCGCCGCACCGTATAGCGGCGATCGGGCGCGCGGCGGCGGCGGCGATCAGGGTGCTGGCGCAGCTAGCAAAGTGCTAGCTGCGTCCAGCAAAAAAAAAATTAAACAAATCGGCCCAGCAGGGCCTGAGCGGCACCCTCCGGCGGCTTACCCCGAACTACGTTCGGGGTTACCGCCAAGAAGGTTAAAGAGGAACGCCAGTGAAAATGTAATAAAAATAGTGCTTCATTTTTACAATAATTATGTATAAATGATTTAGTCAGTGTTTGCCCATTGTAAAATCTTTCCTCTCTCTGATTTACATTCTGACATTTAGCACATGGCGACATCTTTAGTGCTGGCAGGTGATGTCACTGGAAGGAGATGATGCTTTTTTGGCAGTTGGAAACAGCTGTTATTTCCCACAATGCAAAGAGGCTTCCGCAGTGTGATGTCAGTACCTCAGTGCTGTGAGGCGCTGACATCACTCTGTGGGAGGGGTTTCACCACAATATCAGCCATACAGAGCCCCCTGATGATCTGTTTGAGAAAAGGAAAAGATTTCTCATGGGAAAGGGGGTATCAGCTACTGATTGGGATGAAGTACAATTCTTGGTTACGGTCCGTTTTATCATATCCCCGGGCTCTTCTTTTCCTCCCTTTGTGCTTGTTCATCCTCCTATGGAGGGGTGTACCATGGCCTTCTGGAGTTTCTGCCTCATTTGCAACCTCCCTTTTTGAGCACTATCTTTCCTTCCACACCACCTCCCTTTATGTGACATTTTACACCATTGAGGCTCCTGTTGTCTCTGTGATTTTTCTTTGCACGGCCTCCAGTCTCCCTCCCTATCGACAGTAAAGCAATGACAAGCATGGACAGTGTAATAAAAAGCATAGATGGCAGCAAAAGTTGATATAGTCAATATAATGGTGTTTCCAGAAGCATTAATTGCAATTTTTCGAAAAATCCAGATCACTGACATTTTGCTGCGATTTTAATGCAACTTAATGGGAGTGATTAAAAAAAAACACTCTAGTGTGTCTCTGCCCAAACTTAAAGAGGAACTCCAATGAAAGTAATGTAATTAAAAAGTGCTTAATTTTTACAATAATTATGTATAAATGATTTAGTCAGTGTTTGCCCATTGTGACATTTTTCCTCTCCCTGATTTACATTCTGACATTTATCACATGGTGACATTTTTACTGCTTTCAGGTGATGTCAGTGGGACGAGATGCTGCTTGCTTTTTTGGCAGTTGGAAACAACTGTAAACCGCTATTATTTCCCACAATGCAACAAGGCTCCCACAGTGTGATGTCAGAACTATGGTCCTAACATCACACTGTGGGAGGGCTTTCACCACAATATCAGCCATACAGAGCCCCTGATGATCCGTTTGAGAAAAGGTAAAGATTTCTCATGGGAAAGGGGTTATCAGCTACTGATTGGGATAAAGTTCAGTTCTTGGTTACGGTTTCTCTTTGAGTCAAACATCTGATCTGCATGCTTGTTCAGAGTGTACGACTAAAAGTATTAGAGGCAGAGGATCTGCAGGACAGTCAGGCAGTGTGCAGTGTTTAAAGTGGACCTGAACTCTTGCACAGGACAGAAGGAAACCTACGAGAAATGCACCCTGTATGTATTTAGAGAGTTTAGCCTATTTCCCTCTTTCCCCCCTCATCTGTGTCTAATCACAAGTTGTAATTTGATCTCTCCCCTGTGTCACCTGACTCCCACCGCAGATAAGGTGGATAAGCTTATTTGAAAGCACTGGATGTTGAAGGGAACCTAAACTGAGGATATGGATTTTTCCTTTTAAAATAATACCAGTTGCCTGACTCTCCTGTTAATCCTGTGTCTCTAATACTTTTAGCCACACCCCCTCAACAAGCATGCAGATCAGGTGCTCTGACTGAAGTCAGACTGGATTATCTGCATGCTTGTTTCAGGTTTGTAATTCAGCCACTACTGCAGCCAAAGACATCAGCAGGATGCCAAGCAGCTGGTACTGTTTAAAAGGAAACAGCCATATCCCTCTCAGTTTAGGTTCCCTTTAAACAATATGTCTGCTTCCATGAATCAGGAAGTAGAAACTGTGCAGATTTATTGCAGAATTTGTATCAGCTGTAACAAAGAAATGCTTTACTTTAAAGGTTATTATGCTGTTGCGCATCTTTAAGAGCAGAGAGGAAGTTCTGAGTTCAGGCCCGCTTTAAAAGGAAATAAATATGGCATCCTCCATATCCCTCTCAATTCAAGTGTCCTTTGTTATAGGCAAATGCTGTTAAAACTTGCAATATTATAGTTGTCCAGCAGAGGGAGGTCAAACACTGTACTGTGTATCTTGCATTGCATGCTAGAGCTTGTGCTGTTCAAAAGTTCCCATTAGAGGGAGACATTGTACAATGAATCAAGTTTGCTCTTTTGTAATACAATCTACCAAGTTTTACATTTGCTGAAAACTTTGTGTGTTATAATTCTGAATTTATTTTATAGGTTTTAACTCGTCTTTTATAGCAGGTAATTTTATTTGGTTTCAATACTATTCTGTAGGAAGCCATATTGCTGCTAGTGTGTCATTGTTATTAGCAGCTGCATTGTATAATATTGTATAACTGTGGCGTGTTTTGCTGGAGATATGACTTTCTAGATTCCTAAGGATGCTCAAAATGTAAGCCCTACTCCAAAAATAAGCCCTAGTTACAGTTCATAAATAAAGTTGATGTAAATAGTGTCAGTTACAGTATACATGAAAAAAGGGAAGCAGGAAATGTGGACGCATGAGACAAGTGGACAAAAAGGGAGCCGCCATTGACTCTCATGTTAAATATAGTTTAACCACCCTGGCGTTCTATTAAGATCGCCAGGGCAGCTGCGGGAGGGTTTTTTTTTAATTAAAAAAAAACGATTTCATGCAGCCAACTGAAAGTTGGCTGCATGAACGCCCACTAGGGGGCGCTCCTAACTCGCATTTCTGATCGCCTCCGGCGATCCGCAGTAACAAGGAAGGCCGCAATGAGCGGCCTTCCTTGTTTCGTTTTGCTCGTCGCCATGGCGACGAGCGGAGTGACGTCATGGACGTCAGCCGACGTCCTGACGTCAGCCGCCTCCGATCCAGCCCTCAGCGCTGGCCGGAACTGTTTTTTCCGGCTGCGCAGGGCTCGGGCGGCTGGGGGGACCCTCTTTCGCCGCTGCACGCGGCGGATCGCCGCGCTGCAGCGGCGATCAGGTAGCACACGCGGCTGGCAAAGTGCCGGCTGCGTGTGCTGCTTTTTACATGGAGCAAATCGGCCCAGCCGGGCCTGAGCGGCAGCCACCGGCGGTAATGGACGAGCTGAGCTCGTCCATACTGCTAAGGTGGTTAATAGGCGCCCAACGGGAAATGTGGGCACCCGGTGAATAATGTTTACAGTGGGCGCCCGGTGATTAACGTTTACAATGGGCGCCTGTTGAATATTAACATTTACAAACATACTTACCATAGTTATCGTTTCTATCTACATAAAGTTTGATAACTAAAACGATATTATCTGAAAAACACAAATACTCCTCAAATAACTAAATATATTTATTTAAAAATTAAATAATTAAATTGATAAATGATATGGGAGTTTTAAGGTTAGGCACTGCTAGGGGAGTTTTCATCCTTAGTAAAGCTTGATAACTAAAATATTATATGGAAAATAGAAATACTCCTCAAATAACTGAATATATCAATATAAAAAATAATTTGATAAATGATATGATATGGGAGTTTTAGGGTTATGCACTACTAGGGGAGTTTTAAGGTTTAGGCACCACCAGGGATGTTTTAGGGCCGGTTTAGACGGACGTTTGCCCGGCATCGCGTTTGATGACGTGCGGCGGCTGCTGCGCGGTCAGGCTTTCAGTAGCCGTCGCGTCCGGATGCGGTCAGTGTTTTTATTCCCCTAGGGGGACACTAGCCGTCGCGGTTGGCCGCCCCTGGAAGCTACATGTAGCTTCCAGGGCGGCCACGAACGCAAGCGAAAATTGGGACCCAAACGCTGCCTTCGTGTAAACTCGTGTAAAAGCTCAGTGTAAACGCTCCCATTCACTTGAATGGGAGCGTTTAACGCGACGTTCCAAACGCTTGCGGTAAACACTCCGCAAGCGTCCGTCTGAAACGGCCCTTAGGGTTAGAGTGGGTCCACACTAGACCCGGTTGCAGGACGGACACTGCAGTCCGGATCAGGGGAAGTACCCACCGTACTGCAAACTGATGAAAGTGCATCAGTTTTGCATCAGTTTCCGTTCAGGTTTTTCCCTGACAGAAAACGTCTCCATCATTAGGAAGGAGTGGGAGGATTTTTTTGGGCCAATCATAAAGCTCAGGCTATCCGTTTTAACATCCGTTTTTTGCCTGTGGAGCTGGAGATGCGTTTTCTCATTACTTTCACTACCCCTGCGTGTATCCGTGGTCCTGATCCGTTGCGTGAAAATGCAGCAGATCCGGACCTTCCGTTCAGGTTTTGAAAACGGATCCCCGCAAACGCTTTGTATAATATTGTATAACTGTGGCGTGTTTTGCTGGAGATATGACTTTCTAGATTCCTAAGGATGCTCAAAATGTAAGCCCTACTCCAAAAATAAGCCCTAGTTACAGTTCATAAATAAAGTTGATGTAAATAGTGTCAGTTACAGTATACATGAAAAAAGGGAAGCAGGAAATGTGGACGCATGAGACAAGTGGACAAAAAGGGAGCCGCCATTGACTCTCATGTTAAATATAGTTTAACCACCCTGGCGTTCTATTAAGATCGCCAGGGCAGCTGCGGGAGGGTTTTTTTTTAATTAAAAAAAAACGATTTCATGCAGCCAACTGAAAGTTGGCTGCATGAACGCCCACTAGGGGGCGCTCCTAACTCGCATTTCTGATCGCCTCCGGCGATCCGCAGTAACAAGGAAGGCCGCAATGAGCGGCCTTCCTTGTTTCGTTTTGCTCGTCGCCATGGCGACGAGCGGAGTGACGTCATGGACGTCAGCCGACGTCCTGACGTCAGCCGCCTCCGATCCAGCCCTCAGCGCTGGCCGGAACTGTTTTTTCCGGCTGCGCAGGGCTCGGGCGGCTGGGGGGACCCTCTTTCGCCGCTGCACGCGGCGGATCGCCGCGCTGCAGCGGCGATCAGGTAGCACACGCGGCTGGCAAAGTGCCGGCTGCGTGTGCTGCTTTTTACATGGAGCAAATCGGCCCAGCCGGGCCTGAGCGGCAGCCACCGGCGGTAATGGACGAGCTGAGCTCGTCCATACTGCTAAGGTGGTTAATAGGCGCCCAACGGGAAATGTGGGCACCCGGTGAATAATGTTTACAGTGGGCGCCCGGTGATTAACGTTTACAATGGGCGCCTGTTGAATATTAACATTTACAAACATACTTACCATAGTTATCGTTTCTATCTACATAAAGTTTGATAACTAAAACGATATTATCTGAAAAACACAAATACTCCTCAAATAACTAAATATATTTATTTAAAAATTAAATAATTAAATTGATAAATGATATGGGAGTTTTAAGGTTAGGCACTGCTAGGGGAGTTTTCATCCTTAGTAAAGCTTGATAACTAAAATATTATATGGAAAATAGAAATACTCCTCAAATAACTGAATATATCAATATAAAAAATAATTTGATAAATGATATGATATGGGAGTTTTAGGGTTATGCACTACTAGGGGAGTTTTAAGGTTTAGGCACCACCAGGGATGTTTTAGGGCCGGTTTAGACGGACGTTTGCCCGGCATCGCGTTTGATGACGTGCGGCGGCTGCTGCGCGGTCAGGCTTTCAGTAGCCGTCGCGTCCGGATGCGGTCAGTGTTTTTATTCCCCTAGGGGGACACTAGCCGTCGCGGTTGGCCGCCCCTGGAAGCTACATGTAGCTTCCAGGGCGGCCACGAACGCAAGCGAAAATTGGGACCCAAACGCTGCCTTCGTGTAAACTCGTGTAAAAGCTCAGTGTAAACGCTCCCATTCACTTGAATGGGAGCGTTTAACGCGACGTTCCAAACGCTTGCGGTAAACACTCCGCAAGCGTCCGTCTGAAACGGCCCTTAGGGTTAGAGTGGGTCCACACTAGACCCGGTTGCAGGACGGACACTGCAGTCCGGATCAGGGGAAGTACCCACCGTACTGCAAACTGATGAAAGTGCATCAGTTTTGCATCAGTTTCCGTTCAGGTTTTTCCCTGACAGAAAACGTCTCCATCATTAGGAAGGAGTGGGAGGATTTTTTTGGGCCAATCATAAAGCTCAGGCTATCCGTTTTAACATCCGTTTTTTGCCTGTGGAGCTGGAGATGCGTTTTCTCATTACTTTCACTACCCCTGCGTGTATCCGTGGTCCTGATCCGTTGCGTGAAAATGCAGCAGATCCGGACCTTCCGTTCAGGTTTTGAAAACGGATCCCCGCAAACGCAGACGGATCCGTTTTTTACTTGGGTGAGGCTGGCTGCTATTTTCAACATTAGTATCCGGGACTCCGTTTTTCATCAGGTTTGAAAAACGCAGCCACGGATACGTTTCCGGACCTAGTGTGGACTAGCTCTTAGGCACCACCAGGGGGGTCTTGGGGTTAGGCACTACCGGGGGGGGGGGGGGGTTAGGGTTAGGCACCACCAGAGGGTCTTAGGGTTAGGCACCACCAGGGGGGTCTTGGGGTTAGGCACTACCGGGGGGGGGGGGGTCTTAGGGTTAGGCACCACCAGTGGGTCTTAGGGTTAGGCACCACCAGGGGGGTCTTGGGGTTAGGCACTACCGGGGGGGGGGGGGGGTTTAGGGTTAGGCACCACCAGAGGGTCTTAGGGTTAGGCACCACCAGGGGGGTCTTGGGGTTAGGCACTACCGGGGGGGGGGGGGTTTAGGGTTAGGCACCACCAGAGGGTCTTAGGGTTAGGCACCACCAGGGTCTAAGGGTTAGGGATAGGTAGAGAAAGGGTTCTGTGTTGAGAGTAGGGTTAGGTTTAGTTGTAGTAAAATATTGGTAATATTTACTAATGTTTTACGATAGTTATTATGAATATACTTCTATTTATTTTTCATTGTTATAAACAATATTTTCAGATTTATTCCATGAAGAAACAATAAAATAAGCTTATAGACAAAATTATACAATTATAGCGATTATAGATATTGTATATTATCATTTCTAGTGTTATAAATGATATTTTGCAGTTTTTTTTTATTACAAGAAGAAACAATAAAATAAGGTCATAGACAATATTATACAATTATTACGATTATACATATATTATCGTTTCCCACGTTATAAACAATTTTTTTCAGTTTTTTTTTTTTTAAATCAAGAAAAAACAATAAAATATTGTTATAGAATATAACATTAAATTTTGTTTACAGCATGCGCCCTTTTTTGATGTATGCGTAAAAAAAGTGGAATCAATTAGTAGTAGAATGCAGCTGGACAGAGAGACCCTTCACCAAGGAGAGCAGACTCCCCTGAAAGAGTTGCACTTAAAATACCTCAACAGACCCAAAACAATAAGGGCCCGTTTCCACTGGCGTGTGGGATGCGATAATCGCATCGCATTCGGCTGGGGGTTACTTCCGGTCATGCTGCTTCCTGTTAGCAGCAATGGGAATAGGGGACTCGGATGCGTGCTGCGGAAATCTGCAGCATGCAATCCATAATTTCCCCCGCGTCGCATCGCGCCACTTCATGTCGGAAAATTCGTGTCAACTTACGGGAGCTTCAGTTTAAAGTGAACCAGAGACAAAGCACCCTCATGTATTTTACCATATACAGTGGTGTGAAAAACTATTTGCCCCCTTCCTGATTTCTTATTCTTTTGCATGTTTGTCACACTTAAATGTTTCTGCTCATCAAAAACCGTTAACTATTAGTCAAAGATAACATAATTGAACACAAAATGCAGTTTTAAATGATGGTTTTTATTATTTAGTGAGAAAAAAAACCTCAAAACCTACATGGCCCTGTGTGAAAAAGAAATTGCCCCCTGAACCTAATAACTGGTTGGGCCACCCTTCGCAGCAATAACTGCAATCAAGCGTTTGCGATAACTTGCAACAAGTCTTTTACAGCGCTCTGGAGGAATTTTGGCCCACTCATCTTTGCAGAATTGTTGTAATTCAGCTTTATTTGAGGGTTTTCTAGCATGAACTGCCTTTTTAAGGTCATGCCACAACATCTCAATAGGATTCAGGTCAGGACTTTGACTAGGCCACTCCAAAGTCTTCATTTTGTTTTTCTTCAGCCATTCAGAGGTGGATTTGCTGGTGTGTTTTGGGTCATTGTCCTGCTGCAGCACCCAAGATCGCTTCAGCTTGAGTTGACGAACAGATGGCCGGACATTCTCCTTCAGGATTTTTTGGTAGACAGTAGAATTCATGGTTCCATCTATCACAGCAAGACTTCCAGGTCCTGAAGCAACAAAACAACCCCAGACCATTACACTACCACCACCATATTTTACTGTTGGTATGATGTTCTCTTGCTGAAATACTGTGTTACTTCTAAGCCAGATGTAACGGGACACGCACCTTCCAAAAAGTTCAACTTTTGTCTCGTCGGTCCACAAGGTATTTTCCCCAAAGTCTTGGCAATCATTTAGATGTTTTTTAGCAAAATTGAGACGAGCCTTAATGTTCTTTTTGCTTAAAAGTGGTTTGCGCCTTGGATATCTTCCATGCAGGCTGTTTTTGCCCAGTCTCTTTCTTATGGTGGAGTTGTGAACACTGACCTTAATTGAGGCAAGTGAGGCCTGCAGTTCTTTAGATGTTGTCCTTGGGTCTTTTGTGGCCTCTCGGATGAGTTTTCTCTGCGCTCTTGGGGTAATTTTTGTCGGCCAGCCACTCCTGGGAAGGTTCATCACTGTTCCATGTTTTTGCCATTTGTGGATAATGGCTCTCACTGTGGTTCGCTGGAGTCCCAACCCTTTAGAAATGGCTTTATAACCTTTACCAGACTGATAGATCTCAATTACTGTACTTTTGTTCTCATTTGTTCCTGAATTTCTTTGGATCTTGGCATGATGTCTAGCTTTTGAGGTGCTTTTAGTCTACTTCTCTGTGTCAGATAGCTCCTATTTAAGTGATTTCTTGATTGAAACAGGTGTGGCAGTAATCAGGCCTGGGACTGACTACAGAAATTAGCTCAGGTGTGATAAACCACAGTTAAGTTATTTTTTAACAAGGGGGGGGGGGGGGGCAATCACTTTTTCACACAGGGCCATGTAGATTTGGAGTTTTTTTTCTCACTAAATAATAAAAACCATCATTTAAAACTGCATTTTGTGTTCAATCATGTTATCTTTGACTAATAGTTAACGGTTTTTGATGAGCAGAAACATTTAACCTGCCTGGCGTTCTATTAAGATCGCCAGGGAGGCTGCGGGAGGGTTTTTTTTTAATAAAAAAAAAAACTATTTCATGCAGCCAACTGAAAGTTGGCTGCATGAAAGCCCACTAGAGGGCGCTCCGGAGGCGTTCTTCCGATCGCCTCCGGCGCCCAGTATAAACAAGGAAGGCCGCAATGAGCAGCCTTCCTTGTTTTGCTTACATCGTCGCCATAGCGACGAGCGGAGTGACGTCATCGACGTCAGCCGACGTCCTGACGTCAGCCGCCTCCGATCCAGCCCTTCGCGCTGGCCGGAACTTTTTGTTCCGGCTACGCTGGGCTCAGGCGGCTGGGGGGACCCTCTTTCGCCGCTGCTCGCGGCGGATCGCCGCAGAGCGGCGGCGATCAGGCAGCACACGCAGCTGGCAAAGTGCCGGCTGCGTGTGCTGCTTTTTATTTGAGCCAAATCGGCCCAGCAGGGCCTGAGCGGCAGGCTCCGGCGGTACTGGACGAGCTGAGCTCGTCCAGACCGCCCAGCAGGTTAAGTGTGACAAACATGCAAAAGAATAAGAAATCAGGAAGGGGGCAAATAGTTTTTTACAACACTGTATATCAGTGGGAACATTAGAGAAAACGCCTATCCTGCTCTGCTTCATTCTTCACTGCTCAGCCTGCTTCTTATCAGCCCTGATAAAATCCCAGACTGAGCATTCAGTCTGGCTTTGCTCAGGAATCATTATAGCGGAGTCTGTGTTCTCTGATGTCTGATTATAGCAGAGCCAGAAGGGGGCAGGCTTGGGCTTCGTCTCAGGTTCACTTTAAGTGCGATGCGATGGAAAACGTGGAATAGTGGAAACGGACCCTGAAGGTTGGCACGTGCCAGACTCTCTCATGACATGTGGATGGAAAAAGAAAATAGTCAAAAGAAATTCATGGTGGAATTCAGGGTTAGAAGAGTTAGGGCCCTTTTCCACTATATCAGTTGCTGTCAGTTATATATCAGTTGCTGTCAGTTATAACTGAACGGACAACTGATGCGAAAGTAATGTCAATGTTTCCCTATTATTATTATTTAGTATTAATATAGTGCTGACATCTTCCGCAGCGCTATACAGAGTATATCGTCTTGTCTCTTAACAGTCCCTCAGAGGAGCTCACAATCTAATCCCTACCATAGTCATATGTCTATGTATGTGTTGTGTAGTTTATGTATCATAGTCTAGGTCCAGATTTGGGGGAAGCCAGTTAACTTATTTGTATGTTTTTGGGATGTGGGAAGACACTGGAGTTGTCAGAGGAAACACATGCAGACACGGGGAGAACGTACAAACTCTGTGTAGATAGTGCCCTGGCTGGGATTCGAACCAGGGACCCAACGCTGCAAGGCAAGAGCGCTAACCACTTCCCTATGGCTCAGTTCACTCTATACGCATTTCTACTGATAGCTTTTTCACAATGCACTGCTATGGAAATGTATAAAGCGTTGGTTTTTCAATGTCTACAGTGTTCTCCCCAGAATTCTTTTCCAGCCGGGTGGCATGAAAAAGTAGCCGGGTGGTGCGAGATGAAAGAATGCAGGGCCAGTGCTTCTCTGCACATTTCTGCTTACAGCAGAGGTGGAGTTGAGACGATGACAGCTGGGTGCTCAGTAAAACTAGCTGGGTGGAGCACCTGGCTAAAAGAGACTGGGGAGAACACTGGTCTAGTGTAAAAGAGGCCTTATGCTTAAGGCAGGCAAAAAGGGCACAAGATATTTGGGCGCCGCCATAGACTGTAATGTGAATTACGACTATAACGGCACTCGGTAATTTGGGTGCCGGTAAAAGACTGAGCCCAAATTATGAGAAAAACGGTGCAATTTGGCAGCCAGCAATTGTTCTAGTTGCCTTCCTCTGGACTGACTGCAGTTATTGAGTCAGAACAGGGTGACCTAATGCAGCTGTGTGGTCTTTGTAACTGTATCTGGTCTTGTCTGTTGTTAGGTGTCCAGGAAATACAGCGAGATCGAGGAATTCTATCAGAAGATCTACTCCCGTCACACGAAGCATTCGCTGCCGCCCTTTCCCCGGAAGGTGTTATTTGTCGGGGAAGCAGACATCAGGGAGAGGAGGTCTGCGTTCAATGACATTGTGAAAGCCATCGCGCAGGACAGAGATCTGGCCACCTCCAGCGAGCTGTGTGACTTCCTAGGTCGGTGTCTGTGTCATCACCTCTGTATTCACAGCTAGCACTTTCTGTCCTCCAGCAGTAATTGAGACGACAAGGATCCTCATGGTTATATTGGTTTCTGAGTTTAAAGGGAACCAGAGACCAAGCACTCTCATGTATTTTTACCATATATATCAGTGGGAACATTAGAGAAACCGCCTACCCTGCTCTCTGTTTCATTCTTCACTGCTCAGCCTGCTTGTTATCAGCCCTGATAAAATTGCCGACTGAGCATTCAGTCTTGCTTTGCTCAGGAATCTTTAATCTTCTTGTGATGTCTTTTCAAGCCCAAGACTGCCCCCTTCTGGCTCTGCTATAATGACTCGGCTATAATGATTTCTGAGCAAAGCCAGACTGAATGCTCAGACCAGATTTGATCAGGGCTGATAAGAAGCAAGCTGAACGGTGTGGGAAGAAACCGAGAGCAGGGTAGGTGTTTTCTCGAATGTTCCCACTGATGTATATGGTAAAATACATGAGGGTGCTTCGTCTCTGGTTCACTTTAACTCATTTCAGACCAAAGCCTCTGTTCCCTTTTAAGGACCAGAGGCTTTTTTTTTTTCTTTTTTCACTTCCTGATCACTTTGATTGGCTCATCGTGATCAGGAGGTGAGGAGCCAATGAAAACTGCTCCTAACCGATGATCGGGACTCTGCATTCTTTAGACTACAACACATCAGGCTTAAGCTCAACACACACCATACAATCTTGGTTGTACAAATTTACCAAATCTATATAGTATAAGGACCAACAGATTGAAAATACCTTGAATGCTTGATTGGATAAGCTCTTATACTACATGAAAGTGGTAAGATTGAACAACCAAGATTGTATGGTGTGTGTTGAGCCTTAGGCAGCCACAAGTCCAGAAGTATCCCAAATCGGTTAATCAAGATATTGCGGCTTTACACACAATTCCATCCACCTAATTAACCTCCTTGGCGTTCAGGGCCGCGGGAAGGTTTTTTTTTTGCATAATTTTTTTTTCAATTATGTAGCTAGCCTGGCGCTAGCTACATGATGCCCCCCTCCCTGCGGCGTCCCTCCCCACCCCTCCGATCGCCGCCGACGCGTATGCCCATAACGAAATCCCAATCTGAACGGGATTTCCTTTAGGGCTTCCCCATCGCCATGGCGACAATCGCAATGACGCCACCGACGTCGTGACGTCAGCGGGAGTCCCGATCCACCGCTCGGCGCTGCCTGGCACTGATTGGCCAGGCTGCGCACGGGGTCTCGGTGGGGGCCCTCTAATGCGGCGGTGATTGCGTGATACACGCAGCTAGCAAAGTGCTAGCTGCGTGTAATAAAAAAAATTATGTAAATTGGCCCACCAGGGCCTGATGAAATCCTCCGCGGCGGGTTACCCCAAGCTCGGGATAACCGGCAAGGAGGTTAAAGTGGACCTGAGACAAGAAGCATCTCAGGTTCCATACTTACCTGGAGCTTCCTTAAGCCCCCTTTAGGGCAGCTCGTCCCTTTCCGTCTCTCTGGGTGACTCTGGCCCCCCATAATTCATCCTGAAAGCCTGGCCGCATTGCGTTAAGTACCCCCCAGGGGCAGTTTTTTTTTATTACAGATTTCCTTTAACTTATATATATGTTTTTTGGATGTGGGAGGAAACTGGAGTGCCTGGAGGAAACCCCCACACACTCATGGAGAACATACAAACTCCGTGCAGATAGTGCTGCTATCTGGCTGGGGCACTGAGTACTATACATTACTATACAATGCAAAGCAGTTTCTGCTCTGTGAGAGGGAGGAAAGATCTTTGTATTCTCTCTGTGGCCCTGGCTATCAGTAACAAGTTAGTCATTCTCCGCATACAGTTCCTGGACCATGTGACTGTGTGCCTGTCTGCAGGATCAGCATACAGTGCCTGGACCATGTGACTGTGCCTGTCTGCAGGATCAGCATACAGTGCCTGGACCATGTGACTGTGTGCCTGTCTGCAGGATCAGCATACAATGCCTGGACCATGTGACTGTGCCAGTCTGCAGGATCAGCATACAGTGCCTGGACCATGTGACTGTGTGCCTGTCTGCAGGATCAGCATACAGTGCCTGGACCATGTGACTGTGTGCCTGTCTGCAGGATCAGCATACAGTGCCTGGACCATGTGACTATGTGCCTGTCAGCAGGATCAGCATACAGTGCCTGGACCATGTGACTGTGTGCCTGTCTGCAGGATCAGCATACAGTGCCTGGACCGTGTGACTGTGTGCCTGTCTGCAGTACCTGCATACAGTGCCTGGACCATGTGACTGTGTGCCTGTCTGCAGGATCAGCATACAGTGCCTGGACCATGTGACTGTGTGTCAGTCTGCAGGATCAGCATACAATGCCTGGACCATGTGACTGTGTGCCTGTCTTTATGATCAGCATACAGTGCCTGGACCATGTGACTGTACCTGTCTGCAGGATCAGCATACAGTGCCTGGACCGTGTGGCTGTGTGCCTGTCTGCAGGATCAGCATACAGTGCCTGGACCATGTGACTTTGTGCCAGTCTGCAGGATCGGCATACAGTGCCTGGACCATGTGACTGTGCCTGTCAGCAGGATCAGCATACAGTGCCTGGATCATGTGACTGTGCCAGTCTGCAGGATCGGCATACAGTGCCTGGACCATGTGACTGTGCCAGTCTGCAGGATCAGCATACAGTGCCTGGACCATGTGATTGTGCCTGTCTGCATGATCAGCATGCAGTGCCTGGACCATGTGACTGTGTGTCAGTCTGCAGGATGAGCATACAGTGCCTGGACCATGTGACTGTGTGCCTGTCTGCAGGATCAGCATACAGTGCCTGGACCATGTGACTGTGCCAGTCTGCAGGATCAGCATACAGTGCCTGGACCATGTGATTGTGCCTGTCTGCGTGATCAGCATGCAGTGCCTGGACCATGTGACTGTGTGTCAGTCTGCAGGATGAGCATACAGTGCCTGGACCATGTGACTGTGTGCCTGTCTGCAGGATCAGCATACAGTGCCTGGACCGTGTGACTGTGTGCCTGTCTGCAGTACCCGCATACAGTGCCTGGACCATGTGACTGTGTGCCTGTCTGCAGGATCAGCATACAGTGCCTGGACCATGTGACTGTGTGCCAGTCTGCAGGATCAGCATACAGCGTCTGGACCATGTGACTGTGTGCCTGTCTGTAAGATCAGCATACAGTGCCTGGACCATGTGACTGTGTGTCAGTCTGCAGGATCAGCATACAATGCCTGGACCGTGTGACTGTGTGCCTATCTGCAGTACCCGCATACAGTGCCTGGACCGTGTGACTGTGTGCCTGTCTGCAGTACCTGCATACAGTGCCTGGACCATGTGACTGTGTGCCTGTCTGCAGGATCAGCATACAGTGCCTGGACCATGTGACTGTGTGCCTGTCTGCAGGATCAGCATACAGTGCCTGGACCATGTGACTGTGTGCCAGTCTGCAGGATCAGCATACAGTGCCTGGACCATGTGACTGTGCCTGTCTGCAGGATCGGCATACAGTGCCTGGACCATGTGACTGCGTGCCTGTCTGTAGGATCTGCATACAGTGCCTGGACCATGTGACTGGGTGCCAGTCTGCAGGATCAGCATACAGTGCCTGGACCATGTGACTGTGTGTCAGTCTGCAGGATCAGCATACAATGCCTGGACCGTGTGACTGTGTGCCTGTCTGCAGTACCCGCATACAGTGCCTGGACCGTGTGACTGTGTGCCTGTCTGCAGGATCAGCATACAGTGCCTGGACCATGTGACTGTGTGCCTGTCTGCAGGATCAGCATACAGTGCCTGGACCATGTGACTGTGTGCCAGTCTGCAGGATCAGCATACAGTGCCTGGACCATGTGACTGTGTGCCTGTCTGCAGGATCAGCATACAGTGCCTGGACCATGTGACTGTGTGCCAGTCTGCAGGATCAGCATACAGTGCCTGGACCATGTGACTGTGTGCCAGTCTGCAGGATCAGCATACAGTGCCTGGACCATGTGACTGTGTGCCAGTCTGCAGGATCAGCATACCGTGCCTGGACCATGTGACTGTGTGCCTGTCTGCAGGATCAGCATACAGTGCCTGGACCATGTGACTGTGTGCCAGTCTGCAGGATCAGCATACAGTGCCTGGACCATGTGACTGCGTGCCTGTCTGCAGGATCAGCATACAGTGCCTGGACCATGTGACTGCGTGCCTGTCTGCAGGATCAGCATACAGTGCCTGGACCATGTGACTGCGTGCCAGTCTGCAGGATCGGCATACAGTGCCTGGACCATGTGACTGTGTGCCAGTCTGCAGGATCAGCATACAGCACCTGGACCATGTGACTGTGTGCCAGTCTGCAGGATCAGCATACAGTGCCTGGACCATGTGACTGCGTGCCTGTCTGCAGGATCAGCATACAGTGCCTGGACCATGTGACTGTGTGCCTGTCTGCAGGATCAGCATACAGCGCCTGGACCATGTGACTGTGTGCCTGTCTGTAAGATCAGCATACAGTGCCTGGACCATGTGACTGTGTGTCAGTCTGCAGGATCAGCATACAATGCCTGGACCGTGTGACTGTGTGCCAGTCTGCAGTACCCGCATACAGTGCCTGGACCGTGTGACTGTGTGCCTGTCTGCAGTACCCGCATACAGTGCCTGGACCATGTGACTGTGTGCCTGTCTGCAGTACCCGCATACAGTGCCTGGACCATGTGACTGTGTGCC
Organism: Hyperolius riggenbachi; assembly: GCF_040937935.1. Lineage (NCBI taxonomy): Eukaryota > Metazoa > Chordata > Amphibia > Anura > Hyperoliidae > Hyperolius > Hyperolius riggenbachi. Next base: position 74,195,901 of record NC_090649.1, on the reverse strand, counting down.
TGTCTGCAGGATCAGCATACAGTGCCTGGACCATGTGACTGTGTGCCAGTCTGCAGGATCAGCATACAGTGCCTGGACCATGTGACTGGACCATGTGACTGTGTGTCAGTCTGCAGGATCAGCATACAATGCCTGGACCGTGTGACTGTGTGCCTGCCCTGCAGTACCCGCATACAGTGCCTGGACCATGTGACTGTGTGCCTGTCTGCAGGATCAGCATACAGTGCCTAGTACATGTGACTGTGTGCCAGTCTGCAGGATCAGCATACAGTGCCTGGACCATGTGACTGTGTGTCAGTCTGCAGGATCAGCATACAATGCCTGGACCGTGTGACTGTGTGCCTGCCTGCAGTACCCGCATACAGTGCCTGGACCATGTGACTGTGTGCCTGTCTGCAGGATCAGCATACAGTGCCTAGACCATGTGACTGTGTGCCAGTCTGCAGGATCAGCATACAGTGCCTGGACCATGTGACTGTGTGCCTGTCTGCAGGATCAGCATACAGTGCCTGGACCATGTGACTGTGTGCCAGTCTGCAGAATCAGCATACAGTGCCTGGACCATGTGACTGTGTGCCAGTCTGCAGGATCAGCATACAGTGCCTGGACCATGTGACTGTGTGCCAGTCTGCAGGATCAGCATACAGTGCCTGGACCATGTGACTGCGTGCCTGTCTGCAGGATCAGCATACAGTGCCTGGACCATGTGACTGCGTGCCTGTCTGCAGGATCAGCATACAGTGCCTGGACCATGTGACTGCGTGCCAGTCTGCAGGATCGGCATACAGTGCCTGGACCATGTGACTGTGTGCCAGTCTGCAGGATCAGCATACAGCGCCTGGACCATGTGACTGTGTGCCAGTCTGCAGGATCAGCATACAGTGCCTGGACCATGTGACTGCGTGCCTGTCTGCAGGATCAGCATACAGTGCCTGGACCATGTGACTGTGTGCCTGTCTGCAGGATCAGCATACAGCGCCTGGACCATGTGACTGTGTGCCTGTCTGTAAGATCAGCATACAGTGCCTGGACCATGTGACTGTGTGTCAGTCTGCAGGATCAGCATACAATGCCTGGACTGTGTGACTGTGTGCCTGTCTGCAGTACCCGCATACAGTGCCTGGACCGTGTGACTGTGTGCCTGTCTGCAGTACCCGCATACAGTGCCTGGACCATGTGACTGTGTGCCTGTCTGCAGGATCAGCATACAGTGCCTGGACCATGTGACTGTGCCTGTCTGCAGGATCAGCATACAGTGCCTGGACCATGTGACTGTGTGCCAGTCTGCAGGATCAGCATACAGTGCCTGGACCATGTGACTGTGTGCCTGTCTGCAGGATCGGCATACAGTGCCTGGACCATGTGACTGCGTGCCTGTCTGTAGGATCTGCATACAGTGCCTGGACCATGTGACTGGGTGCCAGTCTGCAGGATCAGCATACAGTGCCTGGACCATGTGACTGTGTGTCAGTCTGCAGGATCAGCATACAATGCCTGGACCGTGTGACTGTGTGCCTGTCTGCAGTAGCCGCATACAGTGCCTGGACCGTGTGACTGTGTGCCTGTCTGCAGTACCCGCATACAGTGCCTGGACCATGTGACTGTGTGCCTGTCTGCAGGATCAGCATACAGTGCCTGGAGCATGTGACTGTGTGCCAGTCTGCAGGATCAGCATACAGTGCCTGGACCATGTGACTGTGTGCCTGTCTGCAGGATCAGCATACAGTGCCTGGACCATGTGACTGTGTGCCAGTCTGCAGGATCAGCATACAGTGCCTGGACCATGTGACTGTGTGCCAGTCTGCCGGATCAGCATACAGTACCTGGACCATGTGACTGTGTGCCAGTCTGCAGGATCAGCATACCGTGCCTGGACCATGTGACTGTGTGCCTGTCTGCAGGATCAGCATACAGTGCCTGGACCATGTGACTGTGTGCCAGTCTGCAGGATCAGCATACAGTGCCTGGACCATGTGACTGCGTGCCTGTCTGCAGGATCAGCATACAGTGCCTGGACCATGTGACTGCGTGCCAGTCTGCAGGATCGGCATACAGTGCCTGGACCATGTGACTGTGTGCCAGTCTGCAGGATCAGCATACAGCGCCTGGACCATGTGACTGTGTGCCAGTCTGCAGGATCAGCATACAGTGCCTGGACCATGTGACTGCGTGCCTGTCTGCAGGATCAGCATACAGTGCCTGGACCATGTGACTGTGTGCCTGTCTGCAGGATCAGCATACAGTGCCTGGACCATGTGACTGCGTGCCTGTCTGCAGGATCAGCATACAGTGCCTGGACCATGTGACTGCGTGCCTATCTGCAGGATCAGCATACAGTGCCTGGACCATGTGACTGTGTGCCAGTCTGCAGGATCAGCATACAGTGCCCGGACCATGTGACTGTGCCAGTCTGCAGGATCAGCATACAGTGCCTGGACCATGTGACTGTGTGCCAGTCTGCAGGATCAGCATACAGTGCCTGGACCATGTGACTGTGTGCCAGTCTGCAGGATCGGCATACAGTGCCTGGACCATGTGACTGCGTGCCTGTCTGCAGGATCAGCATACAGTGCCTGGACCATGTGACTGTGCCGGTCTGCAGGATCAGCATACAGTGCCTGGACCATGTGACTGTGCCGGTCTGCAGGATCGGCATACAGTGCCTGGACCATGTGACTGTGTGCCAGTCTGCAGGATCAGCATACAGCGCCTGGACCATGTGACTGTGTGCCAGTCTGCAGGATCAGCATACAGTGCCTGGACCATGTGACTGTGTGCCTGTCTGCAGGATCGGCATACAGTGCCTGGACCATGTGACTGTGTGCCAGTCTGCAGGATCAGCATACAGTGCCTGGACCATGTGACTGCGTGCCAGTCTGCAGGATCGGCATACAGTGCCTGGACCATGTGACTGTGTGCCAGTCTGCAGGATCAGCATACAGTGCCTGGACCATGTGACTGCGTGCCAGTCTGCAGGATCGGCATACAGTGCCTGGACCATGTGACTGTGCCAGTCTGCAGGATCAGTATACAGCGCCTGGACCATGTGACTGTGTGCCTGTCTGCAGGATCAGCATACAGTGCCTGGACCATGTGACTGCGTGCCTGTCTGCAGGATCAGCATACAGTGCCTGGACCATGTGACTCTGTGCCTGTCTGCAGGATCAGCATACAGTGCCTGGACCATGTGACTGTGTGCCTGTCTGCAGTGTCAGCATACAGTGCCTGGACCATGTGACTGTGTGCCTGTCTGCAGGATCAGCAGACAGTGCCTGGACCATGTGACTGTGTGCCAGTCTGCAGGATCGGCATACAGTGCCTGGACCATGTGACTGCGTGCCAGTCTGCAGGATCGGCATACAGTGCCTGGACCATGTGACTGTGTGCCTGTCTGCAGGATCAGCATACAGTGCCTGGACCATGTGACTGTGTGCCTGTCTGCAGGATCAGCATACAGTGCCTGGACCATGTGACTGTGTGCCTGTCTGCAGGATCAGCATACAGTGCCTGGACCATGTGACTGTGTGCCAGTCTGCTGGATCAGCAGACAGTGCCTGGACCATGTGACTGCGTGCCTGTCTGCAGGATAAGCATACAGTGCCTGGACCATGTGACTGCGGGCCAGTCTGCAGGATCGGCATACAGTGCCTGGACCATGTGACTGTGTGCCTGTCTGCAGGATCAGCATACAGTGCCTGGACCATGTGACTGTGTGCCTGTCTGCAGGATCAGCATACAGTGCCTGGACCATGTGACTGCGTGCCTGTCTGCAGGATCAGCATACAGTGCCTGGACCATGTGACTGTGTGCCAGTCTGCAGGATCAGCATACAGTGCCTGGACCATGTGACTGTGCCTGTCAGCAGGATCAGCATACAGTGCCTGGACCATGTGACTGTGTGCCAGTCTGCAGGATCAGCATACAGTGCCTGGACCATGTGACTGTGTGCCTGTCTGCAGGATCAGCATACAGTGCCTGGACCATGTGACTGCGTGCCTGTCTGTAGGATCTGCATACAGTGCCTGGACCATGTGACTGGGTGCCAGTCTGCAGGATCAGCATACAGTGCCTGGACCATGTGACTGTGTGCCTGTCTGCAGTACCCGCATACAGTGCCTGGACCGTGTGACTGTGTGCCTGTCTGCAGTACCCGCATACAGTGCCTGGACCATGTGACTGTGTGCCTGTCTGCAGGATCAGCATACAGTGCCTCAACCATGTGACTGTGTGCCTGTCTGCAGGATCAGCATACAGTGCCTGGACCATGTGACTGGGTGCCAGTCTGCAGGATCAGCATACAGTGCCTGGACCATGTGACTGCGTGCCTGTCTGCAGGATCAGCATACAGTGCCTGGACCATGTGACTGGGTGCCAGTCTGCAGGATCAGCATACAGTGCCTGGACCATGTGACTGGGTGCCAGTCTGCAGGATCAGCATACAGTGCCTGGACCATGTGACTGTGTGCCTGTCTGCATGATCGGCATGCAGTGCCTGGACCATGTGACTGCGTGCCTGTCTGTAGGATCTGCATACAGTGCCTGGACCATGTGACTGGGTGCCAGTCTGCAGGATCAGCATACAGTGCCTGGACCATGTGACTGTGTGCCTGTCTGCAGTACCCGCATACAGTGCCTGGACCGTGTGACTGTGTGCCTGTCTGCAGTACCCGCATACAGTGCCTGGACCATGTGACTGTGTGCCTGTCTGCAGGATCAGCATACAGTGCCTGGACCATGTGACTGTGTGCCAGTCTGCAGGATCAGCATACAGTGCCTGGACCATGTGACTGTGTGCCTGTCTGCAGGATCAGCATACAGTGCCTGGACCATGTGACTGTGTGCCAGTCTGCAGGATCAGCATACAGTGCCTGGACCATGTGACTGTGTGCCAGTCTGCAGGATCAGCATACAGTGCCTGGACCATGTGACTGTGTGCCAGTCTGCAGGATCAGCATACAGTGCCTGGACCATGTGACTTTGCCAGTCTGCAGGATCAGCATACCGTGCCTGGACCATGTGACTGTGTGCCTGTCTGCAGGATCAGCATACAGTGCCTGGACCATGTGACTGTGTGCCAGTCTGCAGGATCAGCATACAGTGCCTGGACCATGTGACTGCGTGCCTGTCTGCAGGATCAGCATACAGTGCCTGGACCATGTGACTGCGTGCCTGTCTGCAGGATCAGCATACAGTGCCTGGACCATGTGACTGCGTGCCAGTCTGCAGGATCGGCATACAGTGCCTGGACCATGTGACTGTGTGCCAGTCTGCAGGATCAGCATACAGCGCCTGGACCATGTGACTGTGTGCCAGTCTGCAGGATCAGCATACAGTGCCTGGACCATGTGACTGCGTGCCTGTCTGCAGGATCAGCATACAGTGCCTGGACCATGTGACTGTGTGCCTGTCTGCAGGATCAGCATACAGTGCCTGGACCATGTGACTGCGTGCCTGTCTGCAGGATCAGCATACAGTGCCTGGACCATGTGACTGCGTGCCTGTCTGCAGGATCAGCATACAGTGCCTGGACCATGTGACTATGTGCCTGTCTGCAGGATCAGCATACAGTGCCTGGACCATGTGACTGTGTGCCAGTCTGCAGGATCGGCATACAGTGCCTGGACCATGTGACTGTGTGCCAGTCTGCAGGATCAGCATACAGTGCCTGGACCATGTGACTGTGTGCCAGTCTGCAGGATCAGCATACAGTGCCTGGACCATGTGACTGTGTGCCAGTCTGCAGGATCAGCATACAGTGCCTGAACCATGTGACTGTGTGCCAGTCTGCAGGATCAGCATACAGTGCCTGGACCATGTGACTGTGTGCCAGTCTGCAGGATCGTCATACAGTGCCTGGACCATGTGACTGTGCCAGTCTGCAGGATCAGCATACAGTGCCTGGACCATGTGACTGTGTGCCTGTCTGCAGTACCCGCATACAGTGCCTGGACCATGTGACTGTGTGCCAGTCTGCAGGATCAGCATACAGTGCCTGGACCATGTGACTGTGTGCCAGTCTGCAGGATCAGCATACAGTGCCTGGACCATGTGACTGCGTGCCTGTCTGCAGGATCAGCATACAGTGCCTGGACCATGTGACTGCGTGCCTGTCTGCAGGATCAGCATACAGTGCCTGGACCATGTGACTGCGTGCCAGTCTGCAGGATCGGCATACAGTGCCTGGACCATGTGACTGTGTGCCAGTCTGCAGGATCAGCATACAGCGCCTGGACCATGTGACTGTGTGCCAGTCTGCAGGATCAGCATACAGTGCCTGGACCATGTGACTGCGTGCCTGTCTGCAGGATCAGCATACAGTGCCTGGACCATGTGACTGTGTGCCTGTCTGCAGGATCAGCATACAGCGCCTGGACCATGTGACTGTGTGCCTGTCTGTAAGATCAGCATACAGTGCCTGGACCATGTGACTGTGTGTCAGTCTGCAGGATCAGCATACAATGCCTGGACTGTGTGACTGTGTGCCTGTCTGCAGTACCCGCATACAGTGCCTGGACCGTGTGACTGTGTGCCTGTCTGCAGTACCCGCATACAGTGCCTGGACCATGTGACTGTGTGCCTGTCTGCAGGATCAGCATACAGTGCCTGGACCATGTGACTGTGCCTGTCTGCAGGATCAGCATACAGTGCCTGGACCATGTGACTGTGTGCCAGTCTGCAGGATCAGCATACAGTGCCTGGACCATGTGACTGTGTGCCTGTCTGCAGGATCGGCATACAGTGCCTGGACCATGTGACTGCGTGCCTGTCTGTAGGATCTGCATACAGTGCCTGGACCATGTGACTGGGTGCCAGTCTGCAGGATCAGCATACAGTGCCTGGACCATGTGACTGTGTGTCAGTCTGCAGGATCAGCATACAATGCCTGGACCGTGTGACTGTGTGCCTGCCTGCAGTACCCGCATACAGTGCCTGGACCATGTGACTGTGTGCCTGTCTGCAGGATCAGCATACAGTGCCTAGACCATGTGACTGTGTGCCAGTCTGCAGGATCAGCATACAGTGCCTGGACCATGTGACTGTGTGCCTGTCTGCAGGATCAGCATACAGTGCCTGGACCATGTGACTGTGTGCCAGTCTGCAGAATCAGCATACAGTGCCTGGACCATGTGACTGTGTGCCAGTCTGCAGGATCAGCATACAGTGCCTGGACCATGTGACTGTGTGCCAGTCTGCAGGATCAGCATACAGTGCCTGGACCATGTGACTGCGTGCCTGTCTGCAGGATCAGCATACAGTGCCTGGACCATGTGACTGCGTGCCTGTCTGCAGGATCAGCATACAGTGCCTGGACCATGTGACTGCGTGCCAGTCTGCAGGATCGGCATACAGTGCCTGGACCATGTGACTGTGTGCCAGTCTGCAGGATCAGCATACAGCGCCTGGACCATGTGACTGTGTGCCAGTCTGCAGGATCAGCATACAGTGCCTGGACCATGTGACTGCGTGCCTGTCTGCAGGATCAGCATACAGTGCCTGGACCATGTGACTGTGTGCCTGTCTGCAGGATCAGCATACAGCGCCTGGACCATGTGACTGTGTGCCTGTCTGTAAGATCAGCATACAGTGCCTGGACCATGTGACTGTGTGTCAGTCTGCAGGATCAGCATACAATGCCTGGACTGTGTGACTGTGTGCCTGTCTGCAGTACCCGCATACAGTGCCTGGACCGTGTGACTGTGTGCCTGTCTGCAGTACCCGCATACAGTGCCTGGACCATGTGACTGTGTGCCTGTCTGCAGGATCAGCATACAGTGCCTGGACCATGTGACTGTGCCTGTCTGCAGGATCAGCATACAGTGCCTGGACCATGTGACTGTGTGCCAGTCTGCAGGATCAGCATACAGTGCCTGGACCATGTGACTGTGTGCCTGTCTGCAGGATCGGCATACAGTGCCTGGACCATGTGACTGCGTGCCTGTCTGTAGGATCTGCATACAGTGCCTGGACCATGTGACTGGGTGCCAGTCTGCAGGATCAGCATACAGTGCCTGGACCATGTGACTGTGTGTCAGTCTGCAGGATCAGCATACAATGCCTGGACCGTGTGACTGTGTGCCTGTCTGCAGTAGCCGCATACAGTGCCTGGACCGTGTGACTGTGTGCCTGTCTGCAGTACCCGCATACAGTGCCTGGACCATGTGACTGTGTGCCTGTCTGCAGGATCAGCATACAGTGCCTGGAGCATGTGACTGTGTGCCAGTCTGCAGGATCAGCATACAGTGCCTGGACCATGTGACTGTGTGCCTGTCTGCAGGATCAGCATACAGTGCCTGGACCATGTGACTGTGTGCCAGTCTGCAGGATCAGCATACAGTGCCTGGACCATGTGACTGTGTGCCAGTCTGCCGGATCAGCATACAGTACCTGGACCATGTGACTGTGTGCCAGTCTGCAGGATCAGCATACCGTGCCTGGACCATGTGACTGTGTGCCTGTCTGCAGGATCAGCATACAGTGCCTGGACCATGTGACTGTGTGCCAGTCTGCAGGATCAGCATACAGTGCCTGGACCATGTGACTGCGTGCCTGTCTGCAGGATCAGCATACAGTGCCTGGACCATGTGACTGCGTGCCAGTCTGCAGGATCGGCATACAGTGCCTGGACCATGTGACTGTGTGCCAGTCTGCAGGATCAGCATACAGCGCCTGGACCATGTGACTGTGTGCCAGTCTGCAGGATCAGCATACAGTGCCTGGACCATGTGACTGCGTGCCTGTCTGCAGGATCAGCATACAGTGCCTGGACCATGTGACTGTGTGCCTGTCTGCAGGATCAGCATACAGTGCCTGGACCATGTGACTGCGTGCCTGTCTGCAGGATCAGCATACAGTGCCTGGACCATGTGACTGCGTGCCTATCTGCAGGATCAGCATACAGTGCCTTGGACCATGTGACTGTGTGCCAGTCTGCAGGATCAGCATACAGTGCCCGGACCATGTGACTGTGCCAGTCTGCAGGATCAGCATACAGTGCCTGGACCATGTGACTGTGTGCCAGTCTGCAGGATCAGCATACAGTGCCTGGACCATGTGACTGTGTGCCAGTCTGCAGGATCGGCATACAGTGCCTGGACCATGTGACTGCGTGCCTGTCTGCAGGATCAGCATACAGTGCCTGGACCATGTGACTGTGCCGGTCTGCAGGATCAGCATACAGTGCCTGGACCATGTGACTGTGCCGGTCTGCAGGATCGGCATACAGTGCCTGGACCATGTGACTGTGTGCCAGTCTGCAGGATCAGCATACAGCGCCTGGACCATGTGACTGTGTGCCAGTCTGCAGGATCAGCATACAGTGCCTGGACCATGTGACTGTGTGCCTGTCTGCAGGATCGGCATACAGTGCCTGGACCATGTGACTGTGTGCCAGTCTGCAGGATCAGCATACAGTGCCTGGACCATGTGACTGCGTGCCAGTCTGCAGGATCGGCATACAGTGCCTGGACCATGTGACTGTGTGCCAGTCTGCAGGATCAGCATACAGTGCCTGGACCATGTGACTGCGTGCCAGTCTGCAGGATCGGCATACAGTGCCTGGACCATGTGACTGTGCCAGTCTGCAGGATCAGTATACAGCGCCTGGACCATGTGACTGTGTGCCTGTCTGCAGGATCAGCATACAGTGCCTGGACCATGTGACTGCGTGCCTGTCTGCAGGATCAGCATACAGTGCCTGGACCATGTGACTCTGTGCCTGTCTGCAGGATCAGCATACAGTGCCTGGACCATGTGACTGTGTGCCTGTCTGCAGTGTCAGCATACAGTGCCTGGACCATGTGACTGTGTGCCTGTCTGCAGGATCAGCAGACAGTGCCTGGACCATGTGACTGTGTGCCAGTCTGCAGGATCGGCATACAGTGCCTGGACCATGTGACTGCGTGCCAGTCTGCAGGATCGGCATACAGTGCCTGGACCATGTGACTGTGTGCCTGTCTGCAGGATCAGCATACAGTGCCTGGACCATGTGACTGTGTGCCTGTCTGCAGGATCAGCATACAGTGCCTGGACCATGTGACTGTGTGCCTGTCTGCAGGATCAGCATACAGTGCCTGGACCATGTGACTGTGTGCCAGTCTGCTGGATCAGCAGACAGTGCCTGGACCATGTGACTGCGTGCCTGTCTGCAGGATAAGCATACAGTGCCTGGACCATGTGACTGCGGGCCAGTCTGCAGGATCGGCATACAGTGCCTGGACCATGTGACTGTGTGCCTGTCTGCAGGATCAGCATACAGTGCCTGGACCATGTGACTGTGTGCCTGTCTGCAGGATCAGCATACAGTGCCTGGACCATGTGACTGCGTGCCTGTCTGCAGGATCAGCATACAGTGCCTGGACCATGTGACTGTGTGCCAGTCTGCAGGATCAGCATACAGTGCCTGGACCATGTGACTGTGCCTGTCAGCAGGATCAGCATACAGTGCCTGGACCATGTGACTGTGTGCCAGTCTGCAGGATCAGCATACAGTGCCTGGACCATGTGACTGTGTGCCTGTCTGCAGGATCAGCATACAGTGCCTGGACCATGTGACTGCGTGCCTGTCTGTAGGATCTGCATACAGTGCCTGGACCATGTGACTGGGTGCCAGTCTGCAGGATCAGCATACAGTGCCTGGACCATGTGACTGTGTGCCTGTCTGCAGTACCCGCATACAGTGCCTGGACCGTGTGACTGTGTGCCTGTCTGCAGTACCCGCATACAGTGCCTGGACCATGTGACTGTGTGCCTGTCTGCAGGATCAGCATACAGTGCCTCAACCATGTGACTGTGTGCCTGTCTGCAGGATCAGCATACAGTGCCTGGACCATGTGACTGGGTGCCAGTCTGCAGGATCAGCATACAGTGCCTGGACCATGTGACTGCGTGCCTGTCTGCAGGATCAGCATACAGTGCCTGGACCATGTGACTGGGTGCCAGTCTGCAGGATCAGCATACAGTGCCTGGACCATGTGACTGGGTGCCAGTCTGCAGGATCAGCATACAGTGCCTGGACCATGTGACTGTGTGCCTGTCTGCATGATCGGCATGCAGTGCCTGGACCATGTGACTGCGTGCCTGTCTGTAGGATCTGCATACAGTGCCTGGACCATGTGACTGGGTGCCAGTCTGCAGGATCAGCATACAGTGCCTGGACCATGTGACTGTGTGCCTGTCTGCAGTACCCGCATACAGTGCCTGGACCGTGTGACTGTGTGCCTGTCTGCAGTACCCGCATACAGTGCCTGGACCATGTGACTGTGTGCCTGTCTGCAGGATCAGCATACAGTGCCTGGACCATGTGACTGTGTGCCAGTCTGCAGGATCAGCATACAGTGCCTGGACCATGTGACTGTGTGCCTGTCTGCAGGATCAGCATACAGTGCCTGGACCATGTGACTGTGTGCCAGTCTGCAGGATCAGCATACAGTGCCTGGACCATGTGACTGTGTGCCAGTCTGCAGGATCAGCATACAGTGCCTGGACCATGTGACTGTGTGCCAGTCTGCAGGATCAGCATACAGTGCCTGGACCATGTGACTTTGCCAGTCTGCAGGATCAGCATACCGTGCCTGGACCATGTGACTGTGTGCCTGTCTGCAGGATCAGCATACAGTGCCTGGACCATGTGACTGTGTGCCAGTCTGCAGGATCAGCATACAGTGCCTGGACCATGTGACTGCGTGCCTGTCTGCAGGATCAGCATACAGTGCCTGGACCATGTGACTGCGTGCCTGTCTGCAGGATCAGCATACAGTGCCTGGACCATGTGACTGCGTGCCAGTCTGCAGGATCGGCATACAGTGCCTGGACCATGTGACTGTGTGCCAGTCTGCAGGATCAGCATACAGCGCCTGGACCATGTGACTGTGTGCCAGTCTGCAGGATCAGCATACAGTGCCTGGACCATGTGACTGCGTGCCTGTCTGCAGGATCAGCATACAGTGCCTGGACCATGTGACTGTGTGCCTGTCTGCAGGATCAGCATACAGTGCCTGGACCATGTGACTGCGTGCCTGTCTGCAGGATCAGCATACAGTGCCTGGACCATGTGACTGCGTGCCTGTCTGCAGGATCAGCATACAGTGCCTGGACCATGTGACTATGTGCCTGTCTGCAGGATCAGCATACAGTGCCTGGACCATGTGACTGTGTGCCAGTCTGCAGGATCGGCATACAGTGCCTGGACCATGTGACTGTGTGCCAGTCTGCAGGATCAGCATACAGTGCCTGGACCATGTGACTGTGTGCCAGTCTGCAGGATCAGCATACAGTGCCTGGACCATGTGACTGTGTGCCAGTCTGCAGGATCAGCATACAGTGCCTGAACCATGTGACTGTGTGCCAGTCTGCAGGATCAGCATACAGTGCCTGGACCATGTGACTGTGTGCCAGTCTGCAGGATCGTCATACAGTGCCTGGACCATGTGACTGTGCCAGTCTGCAGGATCAGCATACAGTGCCTGGACCATGTGACTGTGTGCCTGTCTGCAGTACCCGCATACAGTGCCTGGACCATGTGACTGTGTGCCAGTCTGCAGGATCAGCATACAGTGCCTGGACCATGTGACTGTGTGCCAGTCTGCAGGATCAGCATACAGTGCCTGGACCATGTGACTGCGTGCCTGTCTGCAGGATCAGCATACAGTGCCTGGACCATGTGACTGCGTGCCTGTCTGCAGGATCAGCATACAGTGCCTGGACCATGTGACTGCGTGCCAGTCTGCAGGATCGGCATACAGTGCCTGGACCATGTGACTGTGTGCCAGTCTGCAGGATCAGCATACAGCGCCTGGACCATGTGACTGTGTGCCAGTCTGCAGGATCAGCATACAGTGCCTGGACCATGTGACTGCGTGCCTGTCTGCAGGATCAGCATACAGTGCCTGGACCATGTGACTGTGTGCCTGTCTGCAGGATCAGCATACAGCGCCTGGACCATGTGACTGTGTGCCTGTCTGTAAGATCAGCATACAGTGCCTGGACCATGTGACTGTGTGTCAGTCTGCAGGATCAGCATACAATGCCTGGACTGTGTGACTGTGTGCCTGTCTGCAGTACCCGCATACAGTGCCTGGACCGTGTGACTGTGTGCCTGTCTGCAGTACCCGCATACAGTGCCTGGACCATGTGACTGTGTGCCTGTCTGCAGGATCAGCATACAGTGCCTGGACCATGTGACTGTGCCTGTCTGCAGGATCAGCATACAGTGCCTGGACCATGTGACTGTGTGCCAGTCTGCAGGATCAGCATACAGTGCCTGGACCATGTGACTGTGTGCCTGTCTGCAGGATCGGCATACAGTGCCTGGACCATGTGACTGCGTGCCTGTCTGTAGGATCTGCATACAGTGCCTGGACCATGTGACTGGGTGCCAGTCTGCAGGATCAGCATACAGTGCCTGGACCATGTGACTGTGTGTCAGTCTGCAGGATCAGCATACAATGCCTGGACCGTGTGACTGTGTGCCTGTCTGCAGTAGCCGCATACAGTGCCTGGACCGTGTGACTGTGTGCCTGTCTGCAGTACCCGCATACAGTGCCTGGACCATGTGACTGTGTGCCTGTCTGCAGGATCAGCATACAGTGCCTGGAGCATGTGACTGTGTGCCAGTCTGCAGGATCAGCATACAGTGCCTGGACCATGTGACTGTGTGCCTGTCTGCAGGATCAGCATACAGTGCCTGGACCATGTGACTGTGTGCCAGTCTGCAGGATCAGCATACAGTGCCTGGACCATGTGACTGTGTGCCAGTCTGCCGGATCAGCATACAGTACCTGGACCATGTGACTGTGTGCCAGTCTGCAGGATCAGCATACCGTGCCTGGACCATGTGACTGTGTGCCTGTCTGCAGGATCAGCATACAGTGCCTGGACCATGTGACTGTGTGCCAGTCTGCAGGATCAGCATACAGTGCCTGGACCATGTGACTGCGTGCCTGTCTGCAGGATCAGCATACAGTGCCTGGACCATGTGACTGCGTGCCAGTCTGCAGGATCGGCATACAGTGCCTGGACCATGTGACTGTGTGCCAGTCTGCAGGATCAGCATACAGCGCCTGGACCATGTGACTGTGTGCCAGTCTGCAGGATCAGCATACAGTGCCTGGACCATGTGACTGCGTGCCTGTCTGCAGGATCAGCATACAGTGCCTGGACCATGTGACTGTGTGCCTGTCTGCAGGATCAGCATACAGTGCCTGGACCATGTGACTGCGTGCCTGTCTGCAGGATCAGCATACAGTGCCTGGACCATGTGACTGCGTGCCTATCTGCAGGATCAGCATACAGTGCCTGGACCATGTGACTGTGTGCCAGTCTGCAGGATCAGCATACAGTGCCCGGACCATGTGACTGTGCCAGTCTGCAGGATCAGCATACAGTGCCTGGACCATGTGACTGTGTGCCAGTCTGCAGGATCAGCATACAGTGCCTGGACCATGTGACTGTGTGCCAGTCTGCAGGATCGGCATACAGTGCCTGGACCATGTGACTGCGTGCCTGTCTGCAGGATCAGCATACAGTGCCTGGACCATGTGACTGTGCCGGTCTGCAGGATCAGCATACAGTGCCTGGACCATGTGACTGTGCCGGTCTGCAGGATCGGCATACAGTGCCTGGACCATGTGACTGTGTGCCAGTCTGCAGGATCAGCATACAGCGCCTGGACCATGTGACTGTGTGCCAGTCTGCAGGATCAGCATACAGTGCCTGGACCATGTGACTGTGTGCCTGTCTGCAGGATCGGCATACAGTGCCTGGACCATGTGACTGTGTGCCAGTCTGCAGGATCAGCATACAGTGCCTGGACCATGTGACTGCGTGCCAGTCTGCAGGATCGGCATACAGTGCCTGGACCATGTGACTGTGTGCCAGTCTGCAGGATCAGCATACAGTGCCTGGACCATGTGACTGCGTGCCAGTCTGCAGGATCGGCATACAGTGCCTGGACCATGTGACTGTGCCAGTCTGCAGGATCAGTATACAGCGCCTGGACCATGTGACTGTGTGCCTGTCTGCAGGATCAGCATACAGTGCCTGGACCATGTGACTGCGTGCCTGTCTGCAGGATCAGCATACAGTGCCTGGACCATGTGACTCTGTGCCTGTCTGCAGGATCAGCATACAGTGCCTGGACCATGTGACTGTGTGCCTGTCTGCAGTGTCAGCATACAGTGCCTGGACCATGTGACTGTGTGCCTGTCTGCAGGATCAGCAGACAGTGCCTGGACCATGTGACTGTGTGCCAGTCTGCAGGATCGGCATACAGTGCCTGGACCATGTGACTGCGTGCCAGTCTGCAGGATCGGCATACAGTGCCTGGACCATGTGACTGTGTGCCTGTCTGCAGGATCAGCATACAGTGCCTGGACCATGTGACTGTGTGCCTGTCTGCAGGATCAGCATACAGTGCCTGGACCATGTGACTGTGTGCCTGTCTGCAGGATCAGCATACAGTGCCTGGACCATGTGACTGTGTGCCAGTCTGCTGGATCAGCAGACAGTGCCTGGACCATGTGACTGCGTGCCTGTCTGCAGGATAAGCATACAGTGCCTGGACCATGTGACTGCGGGCCAGTCTGCAGGATCGGCATACAGTGCCTGGACCATGTGACTGTGTGCCTGTCTGCAGGATCAGCATACAGTGCCTGGACCATGTGACTGTGTGCCTGTCTGCAGGATCAGCATACAGTGCCTGGACCATGTGACTGCGTGCCTGTCTGCAGGATCAGCATACAGTGCCTGGACCATGTGACTGTGTGCCAGTCTGCAGGATCAGCATACAGTGCCTGGACCATGTGACTGTGCCTGTCAGCAGGATCAGCATACAGTGCCTGGACCATGTGACTGTGTGCCAGTCTGCAGGATCAGCATACAGTGCCTGGACCATGTGACTGTGTGCCTGTCTGCAGGATCAGCATACAGTGCCTGGACCATGTGACTGCGTGCCTGTCTGTAGGATCTGCATACAGTGCCTGGACCATGTGACTGGGTGCCAGTCTGCAGGATCAGCATACAGTGCCTGGACCATGTGACTGTGTGCCTGTCTGCAGTACCCGCATACAGTGCCTGGACCGTGTGACTGTGTGCCTGTCTGCAGTACCCGCATACAGTGCCTGGACCATGTGACTGTGTGCCTGTCTGCAGGATCAGCATACAGTGCCTCAACCATGTGACTGTGTGCCTGTCTGCAGGATCAGCATACAGTGCCTGGACCATGTGACTGGGTGCCAGTCTGCAGGATCAGCATACAGTGCCTGGACCATGTGACTGCGTGCCTGTCTGCAGGATCAGCATACAGTGCCTGGACCATGTGACTGGGTGCCAGTCTGCAGGATCAGCATACAGTGCCTGGACCATGTGACTGGGTGCCAGTCTGCAGGATCAGCATACAGTGCCTGGACCATGTGACTGTGTGCCTGTCTGCATGATCGGCATGCAGTGCCTGGACCATGTGACTGCGTGCCTGTCTGTAGGATCTGCATACAGTGCCTGGACCATGTGACTGGGTGCCAGTCTGCAGGATCAGCATACAGTGCCTGGACCATGTGACTGTGTGCCTGTCTGCAGTACCCGCATACAGTGCCTGGACCGTGTGACTGTGTGCCTGTCTGCAGTACCCGCATACAGTGCCTGGACCATGTGACTGTGTGCCTGTCTGCAGGATCAGCATACAGTGCCTGGACCATGTGACTGTGTGCCAGTCTGCAGGATCAGCATACAGTGCCTGGACCATGTGACTGTGTGCCTGTCTGCAGGATCAGCATACAGTGCCTGGACCATGTGACTGTGTGCCAGTCTGCAGGATCAGCATACAGTGCCTGGACCATGTGACTGTGTGCCAGTCTGCAGGATCAGCATACAGTGCCTGGACCATGTGACTGTGTGCCAGTCTGCAGGATCAGCATACAGTGCCTGGACCATGTGACTTTGCCAGTCTGCAGGATCAGCATACCGTGCCTGGACCATGTGACTGTGTGCCTGTCTGCAGGATCAGCATACAGTGCCTGGACCATGTGACTGTGTGCCAGTCTGCAGGATCAGCATACAGTGCCTGGACCATGTGACTGCGTGCCTGTCTGCAGGATCAGCATACAGTGCCTGGACCATGTGACTGCGTGCCTGTCTGCAGGATCAGCATACAGTGCCTGGACCATGTGACTGCGTGCCAGTCTGCAGGATCGGCATACAGTGCCTGGACCATGTGACTGTGTGCCAGTCTGCAGGATCAGCATACAGCGCCTGGACCATGTGACTGTGTGCCAGTCTGCAGGATCAGCATACAGTGCCTGGACCATGTGACTGCGTGCCTGTCTGCAGGATCAGCATACAGTGCCTGGACCATGTGACTGTGTGCCTGTCTGCAGGATCAGCATACAGTGCCTGGACCATGTGACTGCGTGCCTGTCTGCAGGATCAGCATACAGTGCCTGGACCATGTGACTGCGTGCCTGTCTGCAGGATCAGCATACAGTGCCTGGACCATGTGACTATGTGCCTGTCTGCAGGATCAGCATACAGTGCCTGGACCATGTGACTGTGTGCCAGTCTGCAGGATCGGCATACAGTGCCTGGACCATGTGACTGTGTGCCAGTCTGCAGGATCAGCATACAGTGCCTGGACCATGTGACTGTGTGCCAGTCTGCAGGATCAGCATACAGTGCCTGGACCATGTGACTGTGTGCCAGTCTGCAGGATCAGCATACAGTGCCTGAACCATGTGACTGTGTGCCAGTCTGCAGGATCAGCATACAGTGCCTGGACCATGTGACTGTGTGCCAGTCTGCAGGATCGTCATACAGTGCCTGGACCATGTGACTGTGCCAGTCTGCAGGATCAGCATACAGTGCCTGGACCATGTGACTGTGTGCCAGTCTGCAGGATCAGCATACAGTGCCTGGACCATGTGACTGTGTGCCAGTCTGCAGGATCGGCATACAGTGCCTGGACCATGTGACTGCGTGCCTGTCTGCAGGATCAGCATACAGTGCCTGGACCATGTGACTGTGCCGGTCTGCAGGATCGGCATACAGTGCCTGGACCATGTGACTGTGTGCCAGTCTGCAGGATCAGCATACAGTGCCTGGACCATGTGACTGTGTGCCTGTCTGCAGGATCGGCATACAGTGCCTGGACCATGTGACTGCGTGCCTGTCTGCAGGATCAGCATACATTGCCTGGACCATGTGACTGCGTGCCAGTCTGCAGGATCGGCATACAGTGCCTGGACCATGTGACTGTGTGCCAGTCTGCAGGATCAGTATACAGCGCCTGGACCATGTGACTGCGTGCCAGTCTGCAGGATCAGCATACAGTGCCTGGACCATGTGACTGTGTGCCAGTCTGCAGGATCAGCATACAGTGCCTGGACCATGTGACTGGGTGCCAGTCTGCAGGATCAGCATACAGTGCCTGGACCGTGTGACTGTGTGCCTGTCTGTAGGATCAGCATACAGTGCCTGGACTATGTGACTGTGTGCCAGTCTGCAGGATCAGCATACAGTGCCTGGACCATGTGACTATGTGCCTGTCTGCAGGATCAGCATACAGTGCCTGGACCATGTGACTGTGTGCCAGTCTGCAGGATCGGCATACAGTGCCTGGACCATGTGACTGTGCCAGTCTGCAGGATCAGCATACAGTGCCTGGACCATGTGACTGTGTGCCAGTCTGCAGGATCAGCATACAGTGCCTGGACCATGTGACTGTGTGCCAGTCTGTAGGATCAGCATACAGTGCCTGGACCATGTGACTGTGCCTGTCAGCAGGATCAGCATACAGTGCTTGGCCCATGTGACTGGGTGCCAGTCTGCAGGATCAGCATACAGTGCCTGGACCATGTGACTGTGTGCCAGTCTGCAGGATCAGCATACAGTGCCTGGACCATGTGACTGTGTGCCAGTCTGCAGGATCAGCATACAGTGCCTGGACCGTGTGACTGTGTGCCTGTCTGTAGGATCAGCATACAGTGCCTGGACTATGTGACTGTGTGCCAGTCTGCAGGATCAGCATACAGTGCCTGGACCATGTGACTATGTGCCTGTCTGCAGGATCAGCATACAGTGCCTGCACCATGTGACTGTGTGCCAGTCTGCAGGATCAGCATACAGTGCCTGGACCATGTGACTGTGCCAGTCTGCAGGATCAGCATACAGTGCCTGGACCATGTGACTGTGTGCCAGTCTGCAGGATCAGCATACAGTGCCTGGACCATGTGACTGTGTGCCAGTCTGTAGGATCAGCATACAGTGCCTGGACCATGTGACTGTGCCTGTCAGCAGGATCAGCATACAGTGCTTGGCCCATGTGACTGGGTGCCAGTCTGCAGGATCAGCATACAGTGCCTGGACCATGTGACTGTGTGCCATTCTGCAGGATCAGCATACAGTGCCTGGACCATGTGACTGTGTGCCAGTCTGTAGGATCAGCATACAGTGCCTGGACCATGTGACTGTGTGCCAGTCTGCAGGATCAGCATACAGTGCCTGGACCATGTGACTGGGTGCCAGTCTGCAGGATCAGCATACAGTGCCTGGACCATGTGACTGCGTGCCTGTCTGCAGGATCAGCATACAGTGCCTGGACCATGTGACTGTGCCGGTCTGCAGGATCGGCATACAGTGCCTGGACCATGTGACTGTGTGCCAGTCTGCAGGATCAGCATACAGCGCCTGGACCATGTGACTGTGTGCCAGTCTGCAGGATCAGCATACAGTGCCTGGACCATGTGACTGTGTGCCAGTCTGCAGGATCAGCATACAGTGCCTGGACCATGTGACTGTGTGCCAGTCTGCAGGATCAGCATACAGTGCCTGGACCATGTGACTGTGTGCCAGTCTGCAGGATCAGCATACAGTGCCTGAACCATGTGAATGTGTGCCAGTCTGCAGGATCAGCATACAGTGCCTGGACCATGTGACTGTGTGCCAGTCTGCAGGATCGGCATACAGTGCCTGGACCATGTGACTGTGCCAGTCTGCAGGATCAGCATACAGTGCCTGGACCATGTGACTGTGTGCCAGTCTGCAGGATCAGCATACAGTGCCTGGACCATGTGACTGTGTGCCAGTCTGCAGGATCGGCATACAGTGCCTGGACCATGTGACTGCGTGCCTGTCTGCAGGATCAGCATACAGTGCCTGGACCATGTGACTGTGCCGGTCTGCAGGATCGGCATACAGTGCCTGGACCATGTGACTGTGTGCCAGTCTGCAGGATCAGCATACAGCGCCTGGACCATGTGACTGTGTGCCAGTCTGCAGGATCAGCATACAGTGCCTGGACCATGTGACTGTGTGCCTGTCTGCAGGATCGGCATACAGTGCCTGGACCATGTGACTGCGTGCCTGTCTGCAGGATCAGCATACAGTGCCTGGACCATGTGACTGCGTGCCAGTCTGCAGGATCGGCATACAGTGCCTGGACCATGTGACTGTGTGCCAGTCTGCAGGATCAGTATACAGCGCCTGGACCATGTGACTGCGTGCCAGTCTGCAGGATCAGCATACAGTGCCTGGACCATGTGACTGTGTGCCAGTCTGCAGGATCAGCATACAGTGCCTGGACCATGTGACTGGGTGCCAGTCTGCAGGATCAGCATACAGTGCCTGGACCGTGTGACTGTGTGCCTGTCTGTAGGATCAGCATACAGTGCCTGGACTATGTGACTGTGTGCCAGTCTGCAGGATCAGCATACAGTGCCTGGACCATGTGACTATGTGCCTGTCTGCAGGATCAGCATACAGTGCCTGGACCATGTGACTGTGTGCCAGTCTGCAGGATCAGCATACAGTGCCTGGACCATGTGACTGTGTGCCAGTCTGCAGGATCAGCATACAGTGCCTGGACCATGCGACTGTGTGCCAGTCTGCAGGATCGGCATACAGTGCCTGGACCATGTGACTGCGTGCCTGTCTGCAGGATCAGCATACAGTGCCTGGACCATGTGACTATGTGCCTGTCTGCAGGATCAGCATACAGTGCCTGGACCATGTGACTGTGTGCCAGTCTGCAGGATCAGCATACAGTGCCTGGACCATGTGACTGTGTGCCAGTCTGCAGGATCAGCATACAGTGCCTGGACCATGTGACTGTGCCAGTCTGCAGGATCAGCATACAGTGCCTGGACCATGTGACTGTGTGCCTGTCTGCAGGATCAGCATACAGTGCCTGGACCATGTGACTGTGTGCCAGTCTGCAGGATCAGCATACAGTGCCTGGACCATGTGACTGTGTGCCAGTCTGTAGGATCAGCATACAGTGCCTGGACCATGTGACTGTGCCTGTCAGCAGGATCAGCATACAGTGCCTGGCCCATGTGACTGGGTGCCAGTCTGCAGGATCAGCATACAGTGCCTGGACCATGTGACTGTGTGCCAGTCTGCAGGATCAGCATACAGTGCCTGGACCATGTGACTGTGTGCCAGTCTGTAGGATCAGCATACAGTGCCTGGACCATGTGACTGTGTGCCAGTCTGCAGGATCAGCATACAGTGCCTGGACCATGTGACTGGGTGCCAGTCTGCAGGATCAGCATACAGTGCCTGGACCATGTGACTGTGTGCCAGTCTGCAGGATCAGCATACAGTGCCTGGACCATGTGACTGTGCCAGTCTGCAGGATCAGCATACAGTGCCTGGACCATGTGACTGTGTGCCAGTCTGCAGGATCAGCATACAGTGCCTGGACCATGTGACTGTGTGCCAGTCTGCAGGATCAGCATACAGTGCCTGGACCATGTGACTGTGTGCCAGTCTGTAGGATCAGCATACAGTGCTTGACCATGTGACTGTGCCTGTCAGCAGGATCAGCATACAGTGCCTGGACCATGTGACTGGGTGCCAGTCTGCAGGATCAGCATACAGTGCCTGGAGCATGTGACTGTGCCAGTCTGCAGGATCAGCATACAGTGCCTGGACCATGTGACTGCGTGCCAGTCTGCAGGATCAGCATACAGTTCCTGGACCATGTGACTGTGTCTGTCTACAGGATCAGCATACAGTGCCTGGACCATGTGACTGTGTGCCTGTCTGCAGGATCAGCGTACAATGCCTGGACCATGTGACTGTGCCAGTCTGCAGGATCAGCATACAGTGCCTGGACCATGTGACTGCGTGCCTGTCTGCAGGATCAGGCTATGTGTACTGGCAGGCTGTTTATAACACACAGATTTTCCTTATCGCTGGAAAAATGCCAGCAGAGCAAACAGACGCCGAGCAGGAAAGGGAGGAAGTCTGCGGACATCACCTGCCGCTTATTCATTTGCTGACTAAAAGCTGCATATGGCACATTTTATTAACCATTTGCATGTCCTAGCACTAACCCTGTAACATGTATAATTGTGCAAGCTAGCAGAATATACATTAGCTTGATTAGGAGGCACATACAGACGCTATAAAAAATGTATCTTAATGATTAAAACTGCTTATATTTACAATATTCTTGTATAAATGATTTAGTCAGTGTTTGCCCATTGTAAAATCTTTCCTCACTCTGAATTGAATTCTTAAATTTATAACCGGTGGAATCTTTACCGCTGGCAAGGTGCATCACTGCGGAATGTTTGTTGTGTGTTCTGAAGTGAGCAGAAAAAACACCTTGTCCCCCAGAGTGCTCTGGATCAGGAGGCTGTGTGACACTATAGCGTAGATTAAAATGTGCTTTTTTTTAGATACCCTATAGTTATATATATTATATCTACTTAAGTTTGATTGTCTCTTCTCAATGGCACATTCAGTGAAGTATGCTGGACAGAGCTAAAATCAATGAAATATTGGCACTTTTTATCTCTTTCCTACTCTCAGAAGCCATTTTCTGCGTGGAAAGTGTTTTATGGCTGTAATACTTTATCAGTGAGGGTGCTATAGTCTGACCTTGTCTTGACCCCAGACAAAAAACTGTCACTCGCATACTTGATGTTTACCTCTTTCAGGCAGAGAAAGGAAAAAAAACACAGCCTAGTTATTAGTGTGCTTGGCACTATACATATACTGTACATGTCTATCTCATCATGTTACATGTCACCTTGCGTATTCTTTAACCACTTGCCGACCGCGCACTCATAACGCGCGTCCGCAATGTGGCAGCTGCAGGACCAGCGACGCAGATCTGCTTCGCCGGCTGCAAGCTAATTAATCAGGAAACAGCCGCTCGCACGAGCGGCTGCTTCCTGTCAATTCACGGCGGGGGGCTCCGTGATTTTCCTGCGGGCCGCCAATCGCAGCTCGCAGGCTAAATGTAAACACAAGCGGAAATAATCCGCTTTGTTTACATTTGTTCAACGCTGCTAACAGTAGCAGCGTTGTACCAGATCAGCGATCCCCGGCCAATCAGCTGTCACATGACAAGCAGGAGCCTGTTAGAGGCTGCACAGGACAGATCCGTTACTGTGCAGCCTCCGATCTCCGGGGAAGGGAGGGAGGAGAGGGAGAATCCTGCGGTGGAGGGGGCTTTGAGGTGCCCCCCCCCCCCCGCCAGCCACACGCATGCAGGAGTGATCAGACCCCCCCAGCACATCATCCCCCTAGTGGGGAAGAAAGGGGGGCGATCTGGTCGCTCTGCCTGGTGTTTGATCTGTGCTGGGGGCTGTAGAGCTACTAGAGCCCACCCAGCACAGATCAGCGCTGGTCCTTAAGGGGGGGTAAAGGCTGGGTCATCAAGTGGTTAAAGAGGAACTGACACGAAAATCTTAAAATTTAAACCGCATACAAATAAGAAGTACTTTTCTTCCTGAGTAAAATGAGCCATAAATGATTTCTCTCCCATGTTGCTGGTATTTACAGTAGGTAGTAGAAATCTGACATAACCGACAGGTTTTGGGCTAGTCCATCTCTCCATAGGGGATTCTCACCATGGCCTTTATTCTTTATAAAGATACTCCCTGAAAAAGATTTATACAAAGATGCTGGCCAGCCTCCCTGCTAACAGTACACTTGTTTGGCATTTTGACAAAGCAACTGACATTCAGTAAGTGCTTTTGAAAATAAATCACTGTGAACCCCCATGAGGAGATGGGCTAGTCCAAAATCTGTCAGTTCTTTCAGGTTTCTACTACCTAGTGTAAGTGACAGCAACATAGGAGAAAAGTAATTTATGGCTCATTTTACTCTGGAAGAAACGTACTTCTTAATTGTATATGCTTACATATATTTTAAATTTTTAGATTTTTTGCGACGGAAGTCCTCTAAAGAGAACCTGAGGTGAACTTCTGGTCAAAAATAAAATACTTCAGGAGAGAGTAGCCTCTGGATCCTCCACTGGTTTCCCACATCCTGTGCCGTTGCCTGGGATCCTCATACACACAAGTGTGTATTGTGCACAAGTGGCTCTGACTTACTGCGCAGATACGGTCCTGCTGGGGCAGTATGAACCTGCTGGTGCAGGAGGCAGGAGCACAGCTGCAAGTTTCTAATCCCTGCCACTGTGGACCAGAGGACGGCGTCTGAAGCCTCAACAGGATGCAGAAGCTTCTGTCTTGGCTATTTGACTTTTGACCTGAGGTTCGCCTCGTATACACTTTAAAGAGGAACTCCACTGAAAATAATGTAATAAAAAAGTGCTTAATTTTTACAATAATTATGTATAAATTATTTAGTCAGTGTTTGCCAATTGTAAAATCTTTCCTCTCCCTGATTTACATTCTGACATTCATCACATGGTGACATTTTTACTGCTGGCAGGTGATGCAAGTGGAAGTAGATGCTGCTTGCTTTTATGGCAGTTGTTATTTCCCACAATGCAACAAGGCTCCCACAGTGTGACGTCAGCACCATGGTTCTGTCATCAAACTGTAGGAGGGGTTTCACCACAATATCAGCCATACAGAGCCCCTGGTGATCCATTTTTGTGAAAAGGAATGGATTTCTCATGGGAAAGGGGGTATCGGCTACTGATTGGGATGTAGTTCAATTCTTGTTTACGGTTTCTCTTTAACACTTTAAGGTGGCCATTAATGGTACAATATTTTGCTTAGATGCGATCGTTTGTTCAGATTTTTACAATCAAACTGTATAGAAAACCACATATATATGAGAAGAGAAAAGGTGCCCTTATCAACCTATTTATGAGAACGATCGATAATTACAGATGACATACGATCCCGCAAATCTGATCGAATGATTGCATCTTTAGAAAATAGTGTACCGTAAATGGGCACCTTTACCGTCTAGTGCTTTGTAACAGCAGATGCGTGTAATTGGCAGGTTCCAGCTCAGGTGATTGCATCGAGTCCGTCAGCACGGGGCCTTACGTGAAGCATTCAGAAGATGGAGATTTCTTTAAAGACGAGGCGCCAGTAGAAGATGAGCTTTTCCAAATTGCATCCAAGCTGCAGCCCAGGAAGGAGGAGCCACCGGCGGAGGAGGAGGAAGAGGAGGAGGAAATAGATTTAGACCCACTTGGGATCATGAAGTAAGTGTTTCAGAAATCCTTTATTTGCTGGGTACTGTGGTTGTCGTACCCGGAATTCATTGCGGTACACATGGCATTGGTAACAGAACAAGCAAGACAAAATGGCAAAACAGTGATAGGACATTAACACACTAGCAACAGAAGTAAGCAACTAATATATATATGTAGTCATTTACAGATTGTGAGAGGAGTGTAATTAGGCTGGCAGTAAATAAATCCCCACAGGAGAAATTCAGAGAGTTCTGTGCCCAAGCGGTGCTTGGACGGTCGGAGCAAGCGCAGGTGAGACTTTACTGTTAAGTTGATGGGGTTCTGTGGAGGGGAGGGGAGTGAGGGCTGGAGGACAGCCTGAGGAAAGCAGGTGTTCCTGCCCCTGGTGGTTCTAAATGGGATGGCCCTGTAGCAGCCCAATGGGAGGATCTCAAAGAACCGGTTGCCCAGGTGGGAGGGGTCTTGTGAAATCTTGGCGGATCTTGTCTTCATTCTGGTTGAATGTATAGGTGGCAGGGTTGATCCTATAACTCTTTCGGCAGCGCCCAGAGGTGGGACAAGGTCCTCCAGCACCCAAGGCTGAGACACCAAAGTGCACCCCTCCATCCCTCCCACCCTAGCCGTCACACACTGATTGCTATTGGTTTAAGAGGTGCCACAGGGCCCACAACCTCCCCAACACCTTAATATCTAGTTATCTGGCTTGCAGTCACTGCTATGTATCCATTTTCTTATTTCTTTCTGCTTCAAACACAATTAGGAATGACAGCTGAATGAATTGTGCGCCCCCTCCTACACTGCGCCCTGAGGCTGGAGCCTCTCCAGCCTATGCCTCGGCCCGGCCCTGGCAGCGCCATTCACTCTTTGGAGCGTGTACCTGTCGCTGGCAGTAGCGCCTGTATTCCACACGATGAGCAGAGGATTGATTCTATGGTCGCGTGTAGAAGCTGGTGAGCAGCTCTCGTGGCATACCAAATTTCTTCAGTTGTCGCAGAAAGAATAACCTCTGCTGTGACCTCTTCTGGATCTTAGTGGGGTTTTGCCCCCATTATAAATTAGCGGAAATGGTTGTGCCGAGGAAATGTGCGTCCGACGCCCTGGACAATTCTGTCCCGCCGATGATAACTGAGTGGAGTATGGAGAGGTGTCTTTGGAAGTCTATGATCAGCTCGACTGTTTTTGACACGTTGACGACGGGCTTGTTGTCCCTGTACCAGCTGTTTATTCTGACAATTTCTCTGCAATAGGCGCTCTCTCCATTGCCGTAAGTGAGGCCGATGATGGTTGTGTAGGCCGCAAACTTTAGCTTCTTCTCAGTTATGCTCAATCATTCCTTCACATCTCGCTCACCATCCACTCCACCCGGCAGCTAAAGATGGACAGTGGGGCTGCCTTGCCTGCAAATTGTACAGTTTGCAACTGGGTTGATCAAATTGACTTCTTATTTGTTGATTTTGATTGGCCTAATTCCAAGGTGCATACAGTTTGCCTGAAATTAGCATGCACATTAAAATTCTTTGCATCATGATCTCATCAACCATATCTACTGGCTTCACATCGGCAAGCATTACAGCTCAGTAACATTGCTTCGCCACTAGAGGTCAGGGCAGTCTGTTATTTCCTGATGCAGACTAGGATGCTGCCCACGCTCAGTAGGGATGTAGCAGGCCATACACTTATAAATGGCCAATAGATTCCACCATCAGATAGATTCCTGTCAGATGTCTGTAAAATGAAATCTAACTGGGATCTATCTGATGTGTGCCACACACTATAGACAGAATTTCAATAGATGTCATAATAAAAATCTTATCTAACCACAGCGTTGCACTGTTTGATCCAGAGCAACACTATGGGCCGTTGAACTGCCGCTGCTCTTGTCCCACCACTGATTGACCTAGATTTTCCGGACCAATCGAGCTATTCGAGTGATTTTAGCCAGAGATTGATTGATCGATTGGGTCGCCTGCTGCATCAATTTCTAGCCAATTTGAGCAGAGGTGTATTGATGACAGAAATCGATAGGTATATTGCCACCTTAACTCTGATCTCTAGACATGGCATAATTTGTACAAATCACGGTTCAAGTAACGTGCACTGGCCGATCACGTTAAGCTTAAAGAAAATATCCAGGCACCCCAAAAAAATAACATTACTTACCTGGGGATTCCTCCAGCCCCTAGCAGCCGCTATGTCCTTCGCCGCAGCTCCAGTATCCCGACGGTGCAGCGAGGTCGTCCTCTACTGCGCTGTCAATCACTCGCACTTGGTGTGGAGTGTACTGTGCAGGCGCAGTAGTTCTGCACCTGCGCAGTACACAGCACGTGCGAGTGTTTGACAGCGCAGTAGAGGACGACCTCGCAATGTCAGCTGCTGCACCATCGGGATACTGGAGCTGCAGCGAGGGACATAGCAGCTGCTAGGGACTGGAGGAATCCCCAGGTAAGAAATGTTATTTTTTGGGGCTGCCTGGATATTTCCTGCCGACTCTGACATAATATTCTGACATAATATTCAATAAAAATGTGTTTTCCTACTTTTTATTACCCACACAGTTATCATATTTGCTTTTGTGCACAAGTAATATTGTACAAGTTTCCAAAGTACAGTTTATCTGCTCTGAATGCTGCCATTGCATTTTATTCATAGTTGCTGCAATTATGTATTAAAATCTTCTAGTGATTATTTCTCAATGGTGTGTATGCTAGAAGCAGAGACCACTCGGTTTCAGCACAGCTAGGAATGTAACGAGAAAGTAACAGAAGATAATGTTATCACAGCAGCAAATTTGAAAGGGGGTGTGGGGGGACTAGGGAGGACTGGGAAAGCTCTATTTGATCCAGGGCCTTCCCTCTCAGTAGGTGAGTATATATTTTTCTTGTAGGTCGCTTCAGGGTTGATTTAAGCTACATACAGTGGGGTGCATCATGATTTTCCAGTATAAATCATTGGTTTTTACGATAAAAAATGTCAGTTAAATATATCATATAGGAGACATACACAGGGATTTTTGAGAATTGAAAAGAAGTTTATTGGATTTAATGAAAGTGTGCAATAATTATCTAAATAAAATTAGGCAGGTGCATAAATAAAAAAGAAATGAAATCAATATTTAGTAGATCTTCCTTTTGCAGAAATTACAGCCTCTAAACGCTTCCTGTAGGTTCCAATGAGAGACTGGATTCTGGTTGAAGGTATTTTGGACCATTCCTCTTTACAAAACATCTCTAGTTCATTCAGGTTTGATGCCTTCCAAGTATGGATAGTTCTCTTTAACTCACACCACAGATTTTCAATTATATTCAGGTCTGGGGACTGAGATGGCCATTCCAGAACGTTGTACTTGTTCCTCTGCATGAATGCCTTAGTGGATTTTGAGCAGTGTTTAGGGTCATTGTTTTGTTGAAAGATCTAGCCCCAGGGCTAGGCCTGAATGATTGTAGGAAAAAATTGAATTGCGCGATTTCTGTCTGTAATTGCTTTGTTCCTCCTCTGTTCCTGTTTGTTTCCCCTCTGTCCCCCTGTCTCTCTTTGTGCCCCCTTTGCCTTTTTATGCCTCCTCTGGGTCTCTCTCTTGCCCACTTTGTGTCTCTGTGCCCGCTCTGTTTCTCTGTGCCCGCTCTGTTTCTCTGTGTCTCTCTCTGTGCCCACTCTTTCTCTGTGCCCGCTCTGTGTCTTTCTGTGCCTCCTCTGTCCCCCCCAAACTGCATCAGTTCTGGACGTAGCTTCCAGCACAAGTCCAGCAATGCCCGTCTTAAGAGGCGGCAGATGGCCATAGAGGTCGGACGGCGTTGGACTCATGTGGAGGGTATGTCCAACACTGCCGATGCTGTGGGCCTCACCTGCCGGGACTTTGGAGAAGTTTGAAGCCATTTCTTCAAACTTTCCCATGTGGGAATGACGTGATCGCGATGATCGCTGTTTTGACGATTCCAAAATTGTGATCGCGATTTTGGTTTAAATTCGATTTATCTTTCAGGCCTACCCGGCGCAGCTTTAGCTTTGTCACTGATTCCTGGACATTGGTCTCCAGAATCTGCTGATACTGAGTGGAATCCATGCGTCTCTCAACTTTGACAAGATTCCCAGTCCCTGCACTGGTCACACAGCCCCACAGCATGATGGAACCACCACCATATTTTACTGTAGGTAGCAGGTGTTTTTCTTGGAATGCTGTGTTGTCTTTCCTCCATGCATAACGCCCCTTGTTATGCCCAAATAACTAAATTTTATTTTCAGCAGTCCACAGCACCTTATTCCAAAATGAAGCTGGCTTGTCCAAATGTGCTTTAGCATACCTCAAGCTGCTCTGTTTGTGCTGTGGGCAGAGAAAAGGCTTCCTCTGCATCACTCTCGCATACAGCATCTCCTTGTGTAAAGTGCGCAGAATGGTTGAACGATGCACAGTGACTCCATCTGCAGCAAGATGATGTAGCTCTTTGGTGCTGGTCTGTGGGTTGACTCTGACTGTTCTCACTATTTGTCACTTCTGTTTATCTGAGATTTTTCTTGGTCCGTCATTTCAAGCCTTAACTTAAACTGAGCCTGTGGTCTTCCATTTCCTCAGTGTGTTCCTAACTGTGGAAACAGACAGCTGAAATCTCTGAGACAGCTTTCTGTATCCTTCCCCTAAACCATGATGGTGAACAATCTTTGTCTTTAGGTCATTTGAGAGTTGTTTTGAGACCCACGTGTTGCTACTCTTCAGAGAAAATTACAACAGAAGCGTAACTTACAATTGACCCCCTTAAAGTGAACCTTAAGCCAGAAAAAAAAATGAGTTTTACTCACCTGGGGCTTCTACCAGCCCCCTGCAGCAGTCCTTTGCCCTCACAGCCACTCACTAATCCTCTGGTCCCCCTGCTGCCAGCTAGTTTCGTTTTTGCCGACAGGCCCGTCAGGACTGGCCACGCGTAGCTTTTTCCGCATTCCCAACTGTAATTAGCGCTATTACGGGCCGCAATGCGTACAAAAATATCTATCTAGCTATGCGTTCGTAATGCGGCAACGCGTATTTTGGTACGCGTTGCGGCCCGCAATAGCGCTAATTACAGTCGGGAATGCAGAAAAAGCTACGCGTGACCAGTCCTAACGGGCCTGTCGGCAAAAACGAAACTACCTGGGGGGACCAGAGGATTAGTGAGTGACTGCGAGGGCACAGGACTGCTGCAGGGGGCTGGTAGAAGCCCCAGGTGAGTAAAACTCATTTTTTTTTTCTGGCTTAAGTGTCTCTTTAAATACTCTTTCTCATAATTGGATTAGCCTGTGTATGTAGGTCAGAGGTAACTGAGCTTACCAAGCCAATTCGAGTTCCAATAATTAGTTCTAAAGGTTTTGGAATCAATAAAATGACAACAGTGCCCACATTTATGCACCTGCCTAATTTTGTTTAAACAATTATTGCACTCTTTCTGTGAATCATCAATTAACTTAATTTCACTTCTCAAATATCACTGTGTGTGTCTCCTATGTTATATATTTAACTGACGTTTTTTGTTGTAACAACCAACGATTTATACAGGAAAATCATGACGATTAACAAGGTTGCCCAAACTTTCACACCCCATTGAATATACACAGTAGATTTTCATCAACGCCTGCTTACGTGAACTACAGCAATGGATGAATGACAACTGGCTGAAACTAAATGCAGACAAAACTGAAGTCCTTCTGATAGGAGGGCAGAGCATGATAACAAAACAACTTAACTTGCAGTCTTCACCACTGGGAATAGGAGGCACGGATCTGCGCAGCTCTGATCATGTGCGTAGCCTGGGAGTTCTAATTGATTGGGATTTAAACTTCAGAACTCAAATCTCTGCTGTGGTGAAATCATCCTATTTTCACCTGAAGAACATTGCAAAAATCAAGCACCTCATACCCCCAGAAGATCTGCCAACCTTAGTCCACGCCTTCATCACATCCCGACTGGACTACTGCAATGCTCTCTGCACTGGCCTTCCAAAAAGGTCTTGTACCGACTACAGCTGATACAGAATACTGCTGCCAGACTGCTAACCAACCAACCCCGTCACTGCCACATAATGCCAGTCCTGCACTCCCTTCACTGGCTACCTATAGAATGGAGGGTCCTATTCAAGATCGGCCTACTGACATTTAAATCCCCGAATAATCTAGGCCCTGGATACATGAAAGATATGTTACAGCTGCGTAGCAATCCCCGCATTCTCAGATCAACAGGTTCTAATAATCTAGTCATACCCAGAGTACACCTGGAAACTTTTGGTCCCAGAGCCTTCTGTCATGCTGCCCCTACGTTTTGGAACTCCTTACCTCAACAGATCAGGACAGCTCCATCCCTGGACGTGTTTAAATCCAGACTGAAAACCCACCTGTTCAGTTTGGCATTTGCAGAAATATAACTTTTGTTGTGTGAATACTTCATCCTACTAATTACTGAATCTGAGAGAGCCTAAGCGCTTTGAGTCCTATGGGAGAAAAGCGCTATAGAAATGTTATTGTATTGTATTGTATCAACCAGAGCTATTTATACATGATGGTTTTGGCTGGAAGCTGGAGGTAAAAAACAGGCTTCTGCTGCTCTTTGCAGTGAAAATATGATTTTACACACAGGGAATGCTTTCAAGTGTTCTTTTATGTTAGAGCAGTTACTGAAATGTTAGTTTTGAGAGTATAACCCCCCTTTAAATTTTAACGGATGCAGTAGATTTGAATGATAGTGCCACATGGGGGAGCTGTTGCACAGCGTTTATAGTGAGTCGGGTAAAGCAGGCAGTGTATGCTGTGGTGGGTATGATTGCATGACAATGGAAATAGGAGTTTATGTAGTGAAGGTTTGATTGTGGTCTGCTGTGGGGTTCTGCAGATTGTTTTGTACTCTGTTATTATCATCCTCAAATAAATGTATTTATTTCCATAAATAAGCTGCTGTGCCAGGAAGCCCAGGCTGTAGCTGTCATCTGTATATAATGGGAATATTACTGCGTTTATACATTGTTGTCACATATGCTGCAGTGCTTAAAGGGACTCCGAGCTCCAAAAATAATTGAAATTGGTACTTACCTGGAGCTTTCTGCAGCCCACCGTAGGTCGGGAGATCCCACGGCAGCGTCCTGGCTCCTCTTCCAGTCTTTCCGCACAAATGGCTCCCGGTGACACCGGGCCTGAGTGTCGGGCTCTCTCTTCCTGGAAGATGAAGTTAGTCGTCATCACGCCGGCCACTTCGCGTCATCACGGCAGCCGTCGTGACTGTACTGCGCATGCGTGGTTTATTTGCGCATTTACAGTAGTGTCACGCCGGCCGCCGTGATGTCGCGAGGCGGCCGCCGTGATGACGACTAACGCCATCTTCCAGGAAGAAAGGGCCCAACACTCAGGCCCGGTGTCGCCGGGAGCCATTTGTGCGGAGAGACTGGAAGAGGAGCCAGGACGCTGCCGTGGGATCTCCCGACCTACGGTGGGCTGCCGAAAGCCCCAGGTAAGTACCAATTTCGATTATTTTCAGGGGTCAGGGTCCCTTTAAAGCAAACCTGAACTGAAAAATTAAAGTCAAAATAAATATGCTCACATCATACTTACCTCCCATGTAGTCTACTCCTCAATCTCTTTCTCCTCTCCTGCATCCTGTTTGTCCACTGTGATCAATGGAATTCTCCATCCTCCATTTTAAAAATGGCAATGACCCCCTAACAGCTTCCTGGTCAGTATACTGTTAAACTGTAATATCACCCACTTGAGCCATAGGGAAACATGGAGCTGCACATCAGTTGTCCTTTCAGTTATAACTGTCAGCAACTAACAATACGATTTCGATGGATTTCCATCGAACTGGCAGGGTGGAAAATTTAGGTCGATCTGATGAGATTGCTTATCAGTTTGCATTGGCCTTAATGGAAATCTGATGGCAAAAAAAATGCCATCAGATCGAATTTCAATAGATTTCAAAATGAAATCTATTGGAATTCTATCCTGGTAAAAAATGTTCTAAAAACGCATCAGATAGATCATCAGATGCATTTCTTATCTATCTGCTGCCAATCTGCCGAGTGTATGGGCACCTTAAGTGACAGCAACATAGGAGAAAAGTAATTTATGGCTCATTTTACTCTGGAAGAAATGTAATAAATGTGTGTGTTTATATATAAATATTTGAAATGTTTTGGTTTTGGCGACAGTGGTTATTTAAATACTTTTACTCGGTTCTGGTTCCCTTTAACTGTAGATCAGTGTTTTCTGACATTATTTTGAAATGTACATCATCATTATCAAAGCTTGTGCTCATCACTTAGCAAGTGCCATTTATGCAGCATAGCTAGCGCTAGTCTCATCAGCTGCATGAGCTGCAGGTTGGTAACAATACATCGTGCTCACTACAGATCACATATAAACCTACCCCAATAGAGCGAGCCAAATTGAAGGTCCATGAATTGCGTGTATGGGGCGCTCCAAACCAACTTTTGAACCCTTTTGATTTTTGGGTCATTGACAGTTTTGGATCACCCGCTGTTGTTGCTGTAGCTCTGCCCCCATTGCACATAAGGCAGCGTAATAGAGCTGTTCAGTGTGGTGACTTTGTCTAACAATTTCATCTACCCAGGGTGACGTCTTACCAGACTAGATCCCGCTACGGGCCCTGGAGGATGGGGCTGTCGGCAATCTAATACTGGGAATACATGGTTCGTTTTTGCGGCTCGATTCTGCCACCCGCTCGATTCCCCGCTCGATTTCGGGCCTGATTATCTTATCTTCCATTCATTTTTCTTATCTTTTCCCATTGTTCCCTATGCGAATATCAAGCGCGGAAACGATCGGGCAGGAGATCGGACATGTCGGAAATTATCAATCGAGCCATGTCAATGGCTCAAAAACGTACCGTGTATTCCCAGCATAAAGGTGGCCATACACTGGTCGATGTGCCATTAGATCGACCAGCTGACAGATCCCTATCTGATCGAATCTGATCAGATAGGGATCGTATGGCTGCCTTTACTGCAAACAGATTGTGAATCGATTTCAGCCTGAAACCGATCACAATCTGTTCAGCTGCTCCTGCCGCCTGTCCCCCCCGTATACATTACCTGAGGCTGGCTCCCGGGCGTCTTCTCCGCACTGCACCGCACCGCTGTTCTTGCTCCATCCCGGCGCTTCCTGTGTTACTCCGTGACCAGGAAGTTCAAATAGAGCGCCCTCTATTTCAACTTCCTGGTCACCGGAGTGACACAGGAAGTATAAGCGTACACTGGGACATGCGGAAATGTGGTGCAGCGAGGAGAAGAGGACCCCGGAGCCAGCTTCAGGTAATGTATACATGCTCGGATCGGGCCCGAATCGTACGCCGCAAGCGACGCGCTCCTACCGCCGGGCGATCGAGGGTAATTTCCCGCACGGCGCGATCGACGGACCGATCCGATTTCGGGAGGGAATCGTATCGGCGGGTACGTTTAGCGCAAGCGATTGGCAGCAGATCCGATCCCAGGATCGGATCTGCTGTCGAAACGGCCGTGAATCGAGCCAGTGTATGGCCTGCTTTAGTCTGACCCTTTGATCTAAAGGGGGCTAATGCTGTGTTGGATTTTATTCTGCAACAGCATCACCTAGTGGCAACCATTTTTCCTGTGTCTGACTATGACAGACATTGTACCTATGCTGGAAAAGGCCAATGTCAGAAATAGTCCAACATACGATTGGAAAGGGTTCCAAGGTATAAAGCCCAATCTACACGATACGATTCTTTGTACGATTCGATTACGATTCTATTTACGATTCGATTAAATCCGACATGTCCAATCGGGATTCGATTCGATTCAGTTCGATTTGCCATTGCAAAACAATGGCAAGTCAAATTGCATCGAATCCCGATCGGACATGTCGGATTCAATCGAATCGTAAATAGAATCGTAATCGAATCGTACAAAGAATCGTATCGTGTAGATTGGGCTTTATCTTGTAAGCTCTGCCTCCAGTCCAGTCAATCTCCTCCTCTCCCCGTCCCTCTCAGTGAAAGAAGACTGAGAGGGAAAGGTGGTGATCGGCGGACATTGACTGCATTAGAGGCAGAGCGACAGCACAAAGCTCTGCCTCTCCGGGCAGCAAAATCCACGACCTGGAAAGTTGTAGAATTTTGTCCCGGGATTTTGGGGGATAAATACATTGTTTTGCTGCAGGGATTTGACGAAACAGCTGTGAGCTTAATGCTTAAAGGGAACCTGAAGCGAGTAAAATGATTTAATATAAACACATGACGTAGCTGCAAATGAGTATTACATACTAACCTCACTTTCAGTTCCTCTCAGAAGCTCACCATTTTTTTCTTACAGTGATCCCTTCCAGTTCTGACAATATTTTGTCAGAACTGAAATATACCAGTTGCTGTCAGTTATATATCAGCAGCTGTCAGTTACAATTGAATGTGCAAGGTAATGACTATGTTTCCCTATGGCTCAAGTGGATGATATTACAGTTTAACAGTGTGCTGACCAGGAAGCTGTTATGGTGTAATGGCCATTTTTAAAATGGAGGACGGAGAATTCCATTGATCACAGTGGACAAATGGAACGCAGGAGAGGAAAAAGAGATTGAGGGGGCCTGGATTTACCTCACAGGAGCCTATAGGCACAGATGTCCTGGCACCCTAGACTTTGCCCTCTCGGAATCTACAAACCATCAAACCGCACCACAAGTATGCTTGCCGTCCCAGCTGTCACTTCTCCCTTACTACCTACCCTTGCCCATCCTAGGTAGCTACAGATGCCTCTTGGTATCAGGTAGCCAGACGTACCCTCAACATTAAAGGGGTTCTTTCGTGAAAAAAGTAGGCAGTTAAAAAATGTGACAGATGACAGGTATTGGGCCAGTCCATCTTTTTAAGGGGGATTCTTAGGGCTTTCTTTGTTTTCAACAGCATTTCCTGAACAACAGTTTAACTGCCAAAATAGCAAGATACCAGCCGGCCTCCCTAATCACTTGCACGCTATTATGTCAGTTAGATTTTGCAACTGTTGTTCAGGAAATGCTGTTGAAAACAAAGAAAGCCCTGAGAATCCCCCTTAAAAAGATGGACTGGCCCAAAACCTGTCATCTGTCACATTTTTTAACTGCCTACTTTTTTCGCGAAAGAACTCCTTTAACCAGCTGAGCGGTCTGGACGAGCTCAGCTCGTCCAACACCGCCAGCGGCTGCCGCTCAGGCCCTGCTGGGCCGATTTTAATGAAATAAAAAGCAGCACACGCAGCCGGCACTTTGCCAGCCGCGTGTGCTGCCTGATCGCCGCCGCTCTGCGGCGATTCGCCGCGAGCAGCGGCGAAAGAGGGTCCCCCCAGCCGCCTGAGCCCAGCGTAGCCGGAACAAAAAGTTCCGGCCAGCGCTAAGGGCTGGATCGGAGGCGGCTGACGTCAGGACGTCGGCTGACGTCGATGACGTCACTCCGCTCGTCGCTATGGCGACGATATAAGCAAAACAAGGAAGGCCGCTCATTGCGGCCTTCCTTGTTTATTCTGGGCGCCGGAGGCGATCGGAAGATCGCCTCCGGAGCGCCCTCTAGTGGGCTTTCATGCAGCCAACTTTCAGTTGGCTGCATGAAATAGTTTTTTTTTTATTTAAAAAAAACCCTCCCGCAGCCACCCTGGCGATTTAATCAGAACGCCAGGGTGGTTAAGTAGTTAGAGTTGCCCCCAAGTAGTAAGTAGCTAAAGGGACCTCAATATTAAAGGGGAACGGAAGTAAGAGGTATACGGAGGCTGCCATATTTATTTCCTTTTAATCAATACCGGTTGCCTGGCAGCCCTGCTGGTCTATTTCTCTGCAGTAGTATCTGAATAACACCAGAAACAAGCATGCAGCTAGTCTTGTCAGATCTGACTTTAAAGTCTGAAACACCTGATCTGCTGCATGCTTGTTCAGGGGCTATGGCTAAAAGTATTAGAGGCAGAGGATCAGCAGAGCTGCCAGGCAACTGGTATTGATTAAAAGGAAATAAATATGGCAACCTCCATATACCTGTCTTCAGTTCCCCTTTAATTCCAAGATCAGGTTGAGTAATCTCTCATTTACTATCTCATCAGGACTCTGCATAGGGAAGGAGGGAGGGAGGCACTCGATGGAGGGGAGTGAGCCGCCTTTCCATCATCAGGCGCTTGTAGGTACGGGCCTACAGTGCCTTATGGTAAATCTGGCCCTGAGGAGTATACTACATGGGAGGTAAGTATGACCTGTGGATGGTTATTTTAACTTTTTATTTTCAGTTCAGGTTCTCTTTAAAAAACAATCTCCAGTAATTCTCCACCGCTCTGTGTCCACAATATTTTTCCAGCGACCATAAATGTTTAGCTCTTTTGTTTATAAAAACAGAAATGGTAGGTTTGGCAACCCAGAATGAAACTCTGATTTACTATTGGCCTGAGCCCACTGCTGTGTTTGCATGCATTTTTATGCTCAGGCCCTAATAGTAGAGAGTTCATTTGAAATATCTGTGAATTTACTAGAACTCAGCCAGTGTCCTCGTCCCTCTGCTTGTGGCTATGCTGTGTACCGTACTCCTAGTCTGGTCACTGCATGTGGTTCAGTTGGTTCTGTTTTGCTCTGTGAGGAGAAGCGATACCATACATTGTGCTGCTGGTTCAGTGCTTCTATGTGGCACTTGTGTGGCTTGCTGTGTGCTCAGGGACGCTGTATTCCCTTTATGCTTTTCACCACTGTTTTCCTTCCTTGCTGGGATTGTCATCAAGGGTTTGATGTGGTTCCAGGCTGAAAAAAGCTCTGTGTAAACTCAGCTTTTATGGTCGGTTGTTGCGGGGAAGAATAGTTCAGCAGGATGTGGCCTTTCATGCTGATCTCTTTTACTTTAAGGCTTTGGGGGAAAATGAGGGCAATCCTTCAGTCTGTGGTCAGGACTCTGTATTCTGGTTGACGATATGCTGGGGGGGGGGGCAGTGTATCCGTGTAGCATATGAAGCATTGAAGTTTTCTGCATGTATGTTGCTCCGCTGCCATAAGGCAAGACACAGAACATTTGTATTACGCTTTTCTCCTGGCAGATTTAAAAAAACAGAGCTGCAGCCACTAGGACACGCTCTACAGGCAGTAGCAGTGTTAGGGAGTCTTGCCCAAGGTCTCCTACAGAATAGGTGCTGGTTTAGGCCCCGTTCACATCACAAACGCGGATGGCCATGCGTGTGGAACGCAACGCGTACGAACGCACGCCATCCGCGTTTGTGTGCGTTGCGTGGCTGATCCCATCACTGAAAAGTGAATGGGACAGCCACGCGTTTTTACAAAAAATGCGTGCAGCATGCGTTCCCGGACCGCACAGGTCCGGAACGCATGCAGTGTGAACATCAGACATTGCACTCTATGCAATGTCTGATGTCGTGCGTGTCGGCCACCTGCACGCATTTCCAAAACGCGGCTGGAAACGCGTGCAGTTTGAACGGGGCCTTACTGAACAGGCAGAGCTGAGATTCAAACCCTGGTCGCCTGCGTCAGAGGCAGAAGCAGCCCAGCAGTGGATGTGGTGTGAATAGGGCCTGACCTGTGTGCGTGGCATACTACCCCTGTCATGGTACATGCAACCTATGCAGCACGGGTCACCATGAATATAGTGAAAGAGTGCTCTAGTGCAGTGATCTGCAATTTTGGCTCTCCAGCTGTTAAGGAACTACAAGTCCCACAATGCATTTGCCTTTATAAATCATGACTGTGGCTGTCAGACTCCCACACTGCATTGTTGGACTTGTAGTTCCTTAACAGCTGGAGAGCCAAGTTTGCAGATCAATGGCCTAGTGCATGGCATTCTTGCCTTGCAACGCTGGGGCCACCAGGTGAAATCTGGGCCAGGAAGCTAGCTGCATGGAGTTAGTATGTTCTCCCCATATTTGTGTGGGGTTCCTCCATGTACTTTAGTTTCCATTCACATCCCAAAAAACATAGAAAGATACAGTTTAAAAAAATACAAGTTAATCGGCTCCCCCCTTCCCACTCCTAAATAAAATAAAATAACAATACCTTAGACTGCTATAGGAAAAACAAAAGTTTGCTTTCCTAAAACAGATAAGGGACTACAATGGTCCTAACATCTTAACATCTTAGTCTCTTAAGATCTTAGTAAGGGGGCTTTTAGGACCATTGTAGTCCCTTACACACTCCAATGAGTTCTGGGTCACCATGAGCTTGCTGGTTAGTCTGTACTGCTATAGGAGCAAGACTATATAAACACTGTGCTGCAGAAGATTTTAGCTCTCTTTATAAATGCATAATAATGTGATAAAAAATATAATACTGTACAATGGTAGAGTGAAGAGCTCACCTGGACAGTTAAAGGATTACTATAAATCCTTTATACTTTAACCTCTTGAGGACCGCAGTGTTAAACCCCCCTAGTGACCAGGACATGTTTTATTAAATTGGCCACTGCAGCTTTAAGGCCAAGCTGTAGGGCCGCACAGCTCGGCACACAAGTGATTCCCCCCCTTTCTCCCCACCAACAGAGCTCTCTGTTGGTGGGGTCTGATGGCCCCCAGTTGTGTTTTTTTTTTATATATAAATATTTCTTTTATAATTTTTTTCTATTAAATTTGCCTATTTTTTGTATTTTGTTTGTATATTTTTGCATGTGTATTTCCATTTTCATTGTCCTGAAATGTAATATTTGTATGCTTAGAATTGAATTGTCATATTGTGTAACATTTCCATACATGGAAATGATGCAACCTCATAGAATACTATAGAGCACTACTATTCCATATCTGTTTATTTTCCTGTACAGCCACATGAGAGATGACTATAAGCCCCTGGCTGACTCCCCCGCCACAGAGAGGGAAGCCCCCCACATGCTCTCATTTCCAGGTCATGTGCGTTTTAACTCTTTCAGCAGTGTATTATTAGCCGCTGCTATTTTCAATCCATTCTATATAAAAGATAAGAGGAAATCTCAGCGGTCTTAAATGCGAAAAGATCCGGACCCTGAAGTCTTAAACACAAATATTTGTGCAGCTGTGGCCGAGAGAATCACAGGAAGCTGGAGAGGACAGGATTGCTGCTGCCGCTAGGTGACATAAACATTCCCAGGATGGACACAGCACAATACTAAACATGAACATTAATGCAGCAAATTCCTCTACCTTATCATGAGCTAATGAGCATGGAAATATGAAAGGTGTCATAGCAATTGTGCTTGCTAACGTTTATATAAGCTTTAATTCTTAACAGGACATCCGAGGTGAAAATAAACTGATGAGATTTCTATCCTCCTCCTAAAAATTGCTTTTTAAGACATCCCACAGTTTTACTTTAAATTTAAATCGACTTTTCAAGTTATTACTTTTTCATGGCCTCTGCTCAATGGCACATTCATTGAAGTGTGACCTTTTCACTCTGGCCTACCACCCCTCACAATGCTCTAAACCCACAGCTGAACTCTGGTCCCCTACCTTTCATGTCCCTACCTCTCCTCTAGATTGTAAGCCTTTGGGCAGGGTCCTCCTCCTTTTGTGTCCTACCTGATCATGCACCTCCATTACTGTGCACCATGCTATGCATCTGAGGAACCTAACTTGCCTAATCTCCATGCTCCCCTCCAGTGACTGACTAAGCATTACCTTGTACTTATACTGTGCTGTGTGATCTCCATGCTCCCCTCCAGTGACTAAGCATTACCTTGTACTCATACTGTGCTGTGTGATCTCCATGCTCCATCCAGTGACTGACTAAGCATTACCTTGTACTCATACTGTGCTGTGTGATCTCCATGCTCCATCCAGTGACTGACTAAGCATAACCTTGTACTCATACTGTGCTGCCTGACCTGATCTTTCTTGTATTCCTGTATTGTCATTGTGCTGTATGTCACCCCTAAATATTGTATGTATCCCTATTTATTGTCCAGCGCTGCGTAATATGTTGCGCTTTATAAATACAATAAATAAATAAGTGTGCCAGAGCTAAACTCTTTGAACTATGACAGTTTTTATATCATCCTGCTCCCAGAAGCCATTTACTGTCAGGAAAATGTTTTATGGCTGTAATCCCTTATCAGTGAGGGTTACTCTATTGTCTGACCCAGTGTTCTCGACCCGGACAGAAACTGTCACTTGCTTACCTGATGTTTAACACTTTCAGGCAAAGAAAGAAAAAAATGGAACACAGAATATTTATTTGTGTGCTTGGCACTGTACATACACATGTCCATCTCATCATGTCTCCTGTCACTTCGGTTATCCTTTAAAAGGAAATATGGCGGCTGCCATATTTATTTCCTTTTAGCAATTCACATTGCCTGGAAGCCCTGCTGATCCTCTGCCTCTAATACTTTCAGCCATAGACCCTGAACAAGCATGCAGATCAGATCCTCTGACTCAAATCTGACTGGATTAGCTGCATGCTTGTTTCAGGTGTGTGATTTAGACACTACTGACCAGAAGATCAGCAGGACTGCCAGGCAACTGGTATTGTTTGAAAGGAAATAAATATGGCGGCCTCTCTCACCTCTGGTTTCTTTTCAATACATTCCTGTGGATCCGGGAATGCTTGATGCACACCATAGAAGTAGATCTTGAACTTCTGAAGTGCTTAATGCTACAAACTTCCTCTCAACCCTTCCGGGTGATATTATTATTATTATCATTATTATGTGGCTTCTCAGAGTATAACTACAAATGATGCCCCCCCCCCCCCCCCCCTCCATTAATCACACATTTCCCCAATGGAGAACCCCAGGACCAGGGTGCCCATCAGCCAGTAATTGAGGAAACGTAAATTGAGGCTAGGTACACAACTTAGCAGAAATGCAAGCGTTGCGGAAACGCTGTGTTTTTTGCTGCTAATGGAAGTCTATGGGCCACATGAAAACGCTGCGTTTTGTATGCGTGCATTTTTAAAATACGCTGGTTTTGTTCAATGTATTCAAAAATGCCTCAAAAACGCACATTATGAAAGTCAATGGGAACGCAATGGTATGCGTTTTCCATGCGTTTTTATATGCTTTTTTTATATAGTCTCTGCTTCTGTTGTCTCCTAGTGATTTGCATAAATCAAAATATTAAAACGCATTAAAGGGAACCAGAGAGGAACGCTGGTTAAAAACAGAAAAAGCTTTTATACATACCTGGGGCTTCTTCCAGCCTCATACGCACGGATCGCTTCCACGCCGCCGTCCACTGCTTCCTGTAATCGGCGGTACCGGGTCCCGTCACTTCGGCGGACGCGGCCAATTGTCCGCATCGCAGGGGCTCCCTCCATATCCGTACGCATACGGCTGCGCAGTAGGCAGCCACATGCGTATCTGTATGGAGAGAGCACCCTATGATGTGGAGAATTGGCCGCGTCCGCCGGAAGTGACGGGACCCGGTACCGCCGATACAGGAAGCAGTGGACGGCGGCGTAGGAGCGATCCGTGCGTATGAGGCTGGAGGAAGCCCCAGGTATGTATAACAGCTTTCCCCCAACGTCTTTGGTTCCCTTTAAAAAACGCATGCATTTTTGTATATGCGAACCGCAAACTCATAAACACGCACGGCCTATTTAGTAAGCCAGCACCTATTCAGTAAGGAGTTCTTTGGGCGAGACTCCCTAACACTGCTACTGCCTACTGAGTGCGCTCTAGTGGCTGCCTCACAAGTGCTTGAGACCAACCAGGAGAAAGGCGCTATACAAAAAAGAAGTTAAAGGAATGAAACCGTTAGATAAA
This sequence comes from Hyperolius riggenbachi, assembly GCF_040937935.1. Taxonomy (NCBI): domain Eukaryota; kingdom Metazoa; phylum Chordata; class Amphibia; order Anura; family Hyperoliidae; genus Hyperolius; species Hyperolius riggenbachi. The sequence continues at coordinate 74,152,843 of NC_090649.1, read as the reverse complement.
CGCATATGCAGAACAAAAAAGCAAAGGCACTAAAAACGCCACAAAATGAAAAACTCACATGACGGAAAACGCGACTATTCGCGCTCTGTTATGTGTGCACCCAGCCTGAATAGCGCCGCAAGGGGAAATGGGCGTAGTAGAGTATCGTTAACGTTTATTGAACTTCTGCTATCACCTGTTATCCCATAGTAGACTGGTAGTGTTACTGATATGCTACTATTGCCTGTCCAATCCTCCCCCACCTACACCTGACATTAACCTATTACTTTGGGGGCCGCAGCTACGGTGTTCCTCTACATAGTTGAAGGCCACTGCTGCTATTTTATCGCGCCCCATCATTCCCCCGCCACTATTACATTAGGGGCCGCTGGCAGTGGCTGGTAATTTCCTAGTTAATCGTACGCTCCTGTAGCACCACCCGTTTCTTTGGGGGCACGGTCCGTTCCCAACATTACTTGCTTCAGTTGATTTTATAACAAGTGCAGCCAGCATGATGCTCCCCCCCCCCCCCCCCCCCCCCCCATGCAAAATAGTCTAGAATAGGGGCGACGTCCTTTAAAGAGGAGCTGTTAGGTATAGGGTCTCAGAGAAAAAAAACACATATATCAGTAGCTAAATATTGGCTGTACTTACATTACATATGCATTTCACTGTCCACGTTTGGATTTCACAGAATTTTTATATAGTATTTGCAGAGAATGATGCTCCTGACAGCTCATGGCAGGTTCCATGTTTGTCTGTCTTGTATGAAGCCAATTGTGATGTAATATCCTCCCTTACCTTGCTTCCTGATTGATGATTCTTTAGCCCTCCCAAGTTCCAGCCCTCAGACACTCCCACCAGTCTCTGGTCTAACGGGCATATAGTCTGTCACTCAGGGGGGTGCGGGCGATCATGCTGTCAGTGGGGAGGGGGGTGCGAGCGATTGTCCCAGGGAGGCTGTCAGATGAACAGAGGTGAGCCGTTTTAGTTCTATACTGGGAAGTCCGGATCTTTTCAATGATTTGAACCGGATCATTGAAAAGATCCGGATCTTTGAACCGAATCTTTGAATCATTTGCAGCAGAGTGAGAGAGGCTGCAGTTCCTGTTTCTTCCAGACATCCACTGTGAACGGAATCTCGGATGATTCCACTCACAAAAAAGATCCGAATCGTTCATGATCCGGACAACACTACTGTGCAGTGAATATTAATTAGCCATGTGGCTAGGAACAATAGCAGACTCCTGCAGTGTACTCTAATGCAACATGTGCACTGTGAACAGCACATTGATTTTTCACTGCTGCAAGTTACAGGCTGCTGTTACATGAGCCTGTAACTTCCCACTGTTAACCGCTTGCCGCTCGCGTCACGCCAGCAGGCGTGGCCGCGGCGGCAGCCCCAGGACCAGCTAACGCCAATTGGCGTAAAGTCCTGGGGCAGCGGTTTACGGGAGATCGCGCGCACGATGCGCGCGCATCTCCCGCTTGGTGGGCGGAGCCGAGCTCCGCCTTCAGTCTCCGCTCGGGAGACTGTTACACGGCGAAACCGCCGTGTATTTACATGTGCAGCGCTGCGATCAGCAGCAGCGCTGCACTGGGGACAGCCGTGTGACACGGCTGTCCCCATGGGGGACAAGAGAGCGATCGGCTCTCATAGGCAGAAGCCTATGACAGCCGATCGCCGTGATTGGCCGGCTGGGGGGAGGGAGGGGATTTAGAAAAAAAAAAAGAAAATGTCCAAAAATATTTAAAAAACAAACAAACAAATATTTATATAAAAAAAAATAAACACAGGGGGGGCGATCAGACCTCACCAACAGAGAGCTCTGTTGGTGGGGAGAAAAGGGGGGGGAGATCACGTGTGTGCAGAGGTATACGGCCCTGCAGCTTGGCCTTAAAGCTGCAGTGGCCAATTAATGTAAAATTAGGCTGGTCACTAGGGGGGTTTACCACCATGGTCCTCAAGAGGTTAAAGCAGCCTTAGGGCGGGATAGGGAAATGAAGGGGAGGACCAAGGGAGTGCAGTAGGGAGAAGAAGCAGCCCCAGCATGCTCTGCACTATCTGTTATGCAGCTTGCGACCTCCTTAGGAGCTTGGGAATACAGAGCCTTGTTGTTCAGCCAACTACAAAGTAAGAGAGATTTTTAACTTCAGTATTGCCTTTTTGGCTTTCTTCTAAACTGTTTAACCCAGCAGAATAGAGGTTTAATTTAGCTTTTGTAGCCTAACAGTTACTCTTTAAAGTTACTTCTCTGGCCTGTACCAGAGGCCTCAGGGCCTGACATTTCTGTGCAGTACTCTCGCTGCTTTCCACACATCCTCCTTCTGGACAGAGATGTTGTTGGATCTGCTCTTCCACCATTTGGACCACATTGACCATTGGTACTTCTCCAGCTTCATATATTCCTTGTCTCTGGTATTACTGTCACTTGACCCCACCATCTGTCACCACTGCCATGTTCTGGTCTTTGTGTATAGCCACAGTGTTCTATAGATTGGCAAGTAACTGTCCATGTGGATCTGGAAATCCATCAGGGTCTTTGCCCGGTTATCCTCCACCTTGTTGTGTGGAATCCGCTATCTGAGCTTGGCAAGTTAAAGGGTAGTGAGAGGTATATGGAGGCTGCCATATTTGTTTCTATTTAAGCAATACCAGTTGCCTGGCTATTCTGCTAATCGTCTGCATCTAATACTTTCAGCCATAGGCCCTGAACAAGCATACAGCAGATCAGGTGTTTATGACAATTTTAACAGATCTGACAAGATTAGCTGCATGCTTGTTTCTGGTGTGGGCACTAGGCTAGCTACCTGTGTCCCCCAAGTCCCTCCGCTCTGCTCCGATCCCTCCCGATTGCCAATGTTATACGTATGTCAATAGCTGGTTTATTACAATGAGGTTAGGAATTACGAAATAGATAAATCCCTGTAAATAGACTTGAATAAGGGTTTTTAGTTAACAACATAAAGGAACGTTCAGAAAGCATTTGTACACAAATATAGAGCACTTCTACTAATAGGTTTGTGTCAAGGGGTGCTTGACTTAATGATGATCATATTAGGATGTTCTCAGCAAAATACCATATTTTATCAAGGGGCACACGGTGTAATAATAGTTTGAAAAAAACACGGCCTTAGTGGTTTTGGTCACCTGGATCTCACTAGGGACTCTGTAAGATATTGTTTTAAAGTGGACCTGAACTCCTACACAGGACTTCCTCTGCACCCACCCACCCATGTCTCCTAAGGGCCCTTTTCCACTAGCAATCGCAATCACAAAACTCAAACGCCAGCCATTGCGATTTTTCATTAATTTTGTTATGCGTTTGCGATTTTTCAATTGCTTTGCATTATCACTCTAAAAGTTGCTCCAGAAAGCGATTGCGATTTCCATATCGAATCACTATAGTGGAAAATACTTCTCATGATTTCTATGATAAAGTAGCAACCCTAGCGATTTAAAAATCATTAACGATTTGCGATTTTGCGATTCAGCTCTGTAGTGGAAAACGGCCCTACGGATGACAGATGATTGTCAAGTGCGACTGGAGGTGCCGTAGTATGGCAGCCTCAGCTCTTGGCTTTCAGGCATTATCACCCCCCCCCCCCCCCCCCCCCCATCCTTTCAGAACCTGTATGAGCCAAAACCAAATCCATGTACAACCCCCCGTTTGTACTTGGCAAAATAAATGATTTTGATTCTCACAGAAGGAACACATAGAGAAATGCACTCTGTATGTATTTAGAGAGTTTAGCCTGTCTAAGGACTGGTTCACACAGACGTCTGCCCCGCGTTTACCGCTGGTGTCCGGGAATTGCCGTTAAACGCTCCCATTCAAGGGAACGCTTGTACCAGGCTTTTAGCGGTGCTTGTGCGAACGCTGCGTTCCAATTCCCTCTCGTTTGAGGCAATCCTGGACGCAGTATTTGTATTAGCTGTAACAAAGAAATGTTTTTCTTTAAAGGTTATTTTGCTGTTACTTCTCTTTTAGAGCAAGGGAGAAGGTCTTTAACCACATGCGAACCGTAGGCTTACACCCCCCCCCCCCCCCCTAGTGACCAAGCTATTTTTTACAATTCAAGCTTTAAGGGCTCACTGCAGGGCCATACAACTCAGCACACAAGTGATTTCCCCACCCCCTTTTCTGCCCATCAACAGAGTGTTCTGTCGGTGGGCTCTGATCCCTGCCTGCATGTTTGTTTCTCTTTTGTATATATTTATTTGTTTTTGTTTTTTTTAAATAAATGTACCCTTTTTTTTAGTTTTCTTTCCCTCCTTCCCTCCCCCCGCCAGCCTATGACAGCCGATCGCTCCTGAGCCTCCCAGAGGGACAGCCGTGTCACACGGCTGTCCCCAGTACAGCGCTGCTGTAGATCGCAGAGCTGTACAATGTAAATAGATGACAATAATGCAAAGTGGGTAAACCACTTGAGTGCCAAATCTAATGGCTCTGAGGGCCAGATGTGTCCCGCGGGCCGGAGTTTGACATGTATGATCTAGCGTGTACAAGTCTTTTTACTATGTTAGGGATGTTAGACTGACTAGGCAGGGATTAGAGTGCAAGTTCTCCTGAGGGAAAGCCAGTAACTATGGACTCAATAAAGTGCTGTGACAGATCTTATTGCTATATAAATAAAGAGCAATAATAATAGTACATACAGTGGTTGCCTAGTAGATTGGTGAACACAACTAAAGCTGGCCATACACTGGCCCGATTTGCCGCTGTTTCGACAGCAGATTCGATCACTTGGATCGAATCTGCTGCCAATCGTTTGCTCTACACGCCGAATTTCGATCCATTTCGTACGATCCCGTCAATCGCTCCGTGCGGAAAATTACCGTCAATCTCCTGCGGGTAGGAAGCGCGTCGCTAGCGGCGTTCGAGTGCCCGACGACCGACGCAATAGAGCGGCAATACATTACCTGCTCCGCCGGCGGGACTCACCCCGGTCACCGCTGCTCCGTCTCCGCGCTGGTCTCCGGGTCTTCACTTCTTTTTGCCCGGCAGGAAGTTTAAACAGTAGAGGGCGCTCTACTGTTTAAACTTCCTGCCAGGCAGAAAGAAGTGAAGCATGCCGGGGCCGGAGACCAGAGCGGAGACGGAGCAGCGGAGACCTGGGGACTGGAGTCGCGCCGGCGGAGCAGGTAATGTATGCAGGGGGGGGGGGGGGGCGGCGTCAGCACCACCACCACAGATTGTGAACGGTTTCAGGCTGAAATCGATTCACAATCTGTTTGCAGTGAAGGCAGATCAGAGAGGGATCTATCTGTTGGTCGAATCTGATGGCAAATCGACCAGTGTATGGCTACCTTAAAAGTGTACAATAGTCTCCACCACTGAATTCATCTTCTGGGTGACACACCAGGGGAGGTGCCTCTTGTTCGCTTGCATTTACCTTCTGATGAAGGCGGAGTTCCCTTTTATCACCCCTCAGGGAAGAGAGACCGGGAGGTAGCTGATTGGGTGTAGTTATGTTTGAATTTCCTTCAGTAATTAGTTTTTATGTTTTCTTCCGTAGCGCTGTGCAAAGTACAATACAAATAGTGGGGAGCATAGAGACCAGAGAAGTTGAAAATTCTGTACAATCAGGACATCTAGATCTAGTGATACAAATACATAGTAAATGTGTGATATGAGACATCACCAACGCTAGTACATGTTCATATGATAAATTATAGCAAAATAAGAAACACTAGGAGGAGGTCCCTGCCCTTGCAAGCTTACAATCTAGAGCAGTGGTCCTCAAACTAAGGCCCGCGGGCCGAATGTGTCCCCCTGAGGCTTTTTTACTGCCCCCCCCATGCACAAAATGTATTACTTATAGATGCGGTCAGCTACATCTTTAAATATTGGTGGTCCGCAGTGCTGGCACCACCCATCTACATGGAAGCGAGAAAGCAGTTATTTGTTGGTTTCCAATGAAGTTCAATTCCAATTGGACTGCAGGTTGTCACCTGGGTATGCTTTACTGTCTGGCCCACAAAGACTTCTACATCATTTTATGTATACTCCGGCGCCCCAGCAGTCTGAAGTATGTTGACCCGGCCCTCGACCCAAAACGTTTGGGGATCCCTGACCTAGAGGCTAGAGGCAGGACGTTGGAGTCGGAGTCAGAGCAATTTTGGGTACCTGGAGTCTGTGGTTTCATGAAACTGAGGAGTCGAGTCAGAGGATTTTTGTACCAACTCCATAGCCCTGATATTAGACTAATGCTGGGAATACAACATGAGATCTTTTAGGAGATAGATGGATGTTTTTTTTTTCGATTTTTCGTAGAAGTGAATGGAAATTGATAAGAAAAAAAATTGGAAAATTGATCAGACAGTAAATCTGCTGATAAAGCTTATAGTGTATTCCCAGCATACGGAGTTGGAGCAAGTTTGGGTACCTGGAGTTGGAGTTGTTGGCCCTGGGCAGAGGGCTGGAGACATTAGAGAAGAGAAGGATACACAGGGGTTAGTGGATGAGGCCGCGAATCTCCAATGATACCTATATCAAATTATAGGCATGTTTGAAAAAGTGTTTTTTTAGAACGTTTGATGGTTTCCAGGCTCAGCATGGCAGACAAGCTTGAGGAGAGCATTCCAAAGGAGAGGTGATGCTCGTGAGAAGTCCTGGATTCTGGGAGTGAGAGGAGGTGACTGAGCCTAGGGGGCAAGAGGGCCCCCTGGGAGGAGCGAAGGTTCCAGGTGACATGGCATTTAGGTATTAACCAGCCTGGCGGTATGGACGAGCTCAGCTCGTCCATCACCGCCGGAGGCTGCCGCTCAGGCCCTGCTGGGCCGATTTTCATCAAATAAAGTGCAGCACACGCAGCCGGCACTTTGCCAGCCGCGTGTGCTGCCTGATCGCCGCCGCTCTGCGGCGATCCGCCGCGAGCAGCGGCGAAAGAGGGTCCCCCCAGCCGCCTGAGCCCAGCGTAGCCGGAACAAAAAGTTCCGGACAGCGCTAAGGGCTGGATCGGAGGCGGCTGACGTCAGGACGTCGGCTGACGTCCATGACGTCACTCCGCTCGTCGCTATGGCGACGATCTAAGCAAAACAAGGAAGGCCGCTCATTGCGGCCTTCCTTGTTTATTCTGGGCGCCGGAGGCGATCGGAAGAACGCCTCCGGAGCGCCCTCTAGTGGGCTTTCATGCAGCCAACTTTAAGTTGGCTGCATGAAATATTTTTTTTTTTATTTAAAAAAACCCCTCCCGCAGCTGCCCTGGCGATCTTAATAGAACGCCAGGGTGGTTAATGAGGAGATGTAAGGTGGTGATAACTTATGTAGAGCTTTATATTATAGGGAAAGGAGTTTAAAGAGGATCTCCAGTGAAAATAATGCAATAAAAAGTGCTTAATTTTTACAATAATTATGTATACATGATTTAGTCAGTGTTTGCCCATTGTAAAATCTTTTCTCTCCCTGATTTACATTCTGACATTTATCACATGGTGACATTTTTACTGCTGGCAGGGGATGTCAGTGAAAGGAGATGCTGCTTGCTTTTTTGGCAGTTGGAAACAGCTGTTATTTCCCACAAGGCAACAAGGCTCCCACAGTGTGATGTCAGTACCATGGTCCTGACATCACACTGTGGGAGGCGTTTCACCACAATATCAGCCATACAGAGCCCCCTGATGATCCGTTTGTGAAAAGGAATAGATTTCTTATAGGAACGGGGGCATCAGCTACTGATTGGGATGAAGTTCAATTCTTGGTCACGGTTTCTCTTTAAGCTGTATCCTATGTGTCTCGGAATGAATTGGCACAAACCAGCACAAACTAAAAGGGGTTAAGTAGTTCCATTTGGGGGAAAAAAGGAAAATTAAGTGTGACTTTTAATATTGAAGAAAAAATGTAACGGGGCTGGCTAAGCTTCACATTTCCTTCTCGCACCAAATATAAACCGCTAATACCGGCGGCTGCCAAATGTTCCCGTGTGATGGCGTTCTGCTGGGCTGATTTATAATTAATTCTGTTATTCATAGCTTGGGGAAGTTCACAGTCGGGTCTGTTAACATGAAGATAAACATCAGCCCCGTCTAACTATTTTCGAGGCCCTTTCTTTTCCCAAACGTGATTGCTGTGAGTGAATGTGGCGCAGGAAATGGGCGGATCAGCTGTGTCAAGAGAACCAGCCACACATTGCAGCAGCTTGTGCAGAATTTGTATTATTCAATTCTTATAGCTAGAGATGAGCTTAACGTTTGACTTTGCTCACTAATTTCCATGGCATTGAAACTGAGCCAATCAGGCTTAGTGGCTGCTGGTTAATTAACCAGCTGCCAGCTAATTGATCAGCAGCTCATGGCTATGACTGGCTCACTTTCAAGCTCATGGAAATTTGCAAGCAAAATCACATTTGAAAGTGAACCAGAGGTGAGATATATAATGGAGGCTGCCATTTTTATTTCCTTTTAAACGATACCTATTACCTGGCTGTCCTGCTGATCTATTTGGTTGCAGTAGTGTCTGATCACACCAGAAACAAGCTTGCAGGTCGGCATTAGGGATGCTCAACTAGGGATTCGAGTGAAACCCGGATAGTTGCTATCCGGATTTTCACCCTCATTACAATCAGCCGTGCGGGCTGGGCGGGGGTCAATCTTACCTCTCTGACATCATCTTCGGTCCGTCTCTCGGCGCCTCCCACCATGCGCTCTAATCCGGAGTCACGTGACTATACACTTTCTCCTTCAACCTGGCAGGAGAAATTGTTTGTACTCACGTGACGTCGGATTGGAGTGCATCGTGGGAGGCACAGAGGGACAGACCGAAGAAGATGTCAGAGAAGTAAGATTGACCCCCCCCCCCGGTCACCCCGCACAGCTGATTGTAATTGGGAGAGTGAAAATCCAGATAGCAACTATGCAGGTTTCACCCGAACCCGAAGTTGAGCATCCCTGGTCGGCATACTCTCCCAGGGAGTTCTCCTCCTATGTCCTTGTTGGCATGTACATTCCGCCAGATGCTGAGATCAAAACCGCCTTACAGGACCTCAGCGACACCATCACTCAGTGGGAGATGGCCCTCCCAGACTCGCTGTTCATTATCATGGGGGACTTCAATAGGGCCAACCTTTGCCAGGAGCTGCCTCGCTTCCATCAGCACATCACCTGCCCCACCAGGAATGCTAACACCCTCGACCACTGGTACACGGTCTTGAAAGACGCATACAAAGCTACACCGTGGGCAGCACTAGGGTCATCTGATCACTGCCTTATCCACCTGATACCCACTTACAAGAGGCCCCTGGAAACTTCAAAACCCGTCCTTAAGTCCTCCAAAGGGTGGTCAAGTGAGGCTAAGCTACAACTTCAGGCCTGCTTCGACTGCGCAGACTGGAAGGCTCTGGAATCGCCATACTTGGATGTGTGGGCAGACAACGTAACCTCATACATTAGCTTCTGTGAGGATTACTGTATACCAACAAAAACCTTCAAACTCTATCCAAACGACAAACCGTGGTTTCTTAAAAAATTACCGTAACTATGCAGAAGCAAAGAGGCAGCACACAAGTCAGGCAATCGGGAGGACTACAAATGGGCAAGAAACGACCCAAACAGAGAACTATGGGCCACCAAGAAGAGCTATGCGGGAAAAACTGGAACAGAACCTCGCCTCAAAGGACTCATGAGCTGTGTGGAAAGGGCTTAAAGTGAACCTGAACTGAAAATAAAAAGTCAAAATACCCATACACAGGTCATACTTACCTCCCATATAGTCTACTCCTCAATCCCTTTCTCCTCTCCTGCGTCCCATTTGTCCACTGTGTTCAGTGGAATTCTCTGTCCTCCATTTTAAAAATTGCCATTACCCCATAACAGCTTCCTGGTCAGCACACTGTTAAACTGTAATATCACCCACTTGAGCCATTGGGAAACATGGACATTACCTTTTACATTCAGTTGTAACTGACAGCTGCTGATATATAGCTGATAGCAACTGGTATATTTCAGTTCTGACAAAATATTGTCAAAACTGGAAGGGATCACTGTAAGAAAAAAATGGTGAGCTTCTGGGAGGAACTGACTAGGTAAGTATGTAATATTCATTTGCAGCTACATCATGTGTTCATTTTAAATAATTTTACTCGCTTCAGGTTCCCTTTAAGGCCGCCACCAACTATAAGCCCCCACCTCAGCATGCAACACCCAGCACTGAGCTAGCGGAGAATCTCAGTGACTTCTACTGCACATTCGAGAACCAGGCAGCACCTGCAGGTCTCGCACAGCCACCTGCCTCAACCTCTACCTCAGATGTCCTGGGTCCAAACGCAACCCTCCATCGGTGTACAAGGTTGATGTCCTGCGCCACCTGCTAAGGCTAAATACTAGAAAGGCCTCAGGACCTGACGGGGTGTCACCAGCCTGCGCTCAGCAGCTCACTCCGATTCTCTCATCCATCTTCAACAAGTCTCTTCGGGAATGAAAAGTCCCTGCCTGCTTCAAGAGGTCCACCATTATCCCCATCACTAATAAGCAGGGAGTCTCTGATTTCAACAACTTCAGGCCCGTAGTGCTTACGCCCCTCGTCATGAAAGCTTTTGAAAGTATGGTGCTTCCCCTCCTCAAGCTCTCCACAGAAGCCCTGCTGCACCCCCAGTTTGCGTACAGAGCGAACAGGTCCACCGATGACGCCTGGATCTTGTCAACAGTCACCTGGACAGTCCGAACTCATATGCCAGGATCTGGACTTCAGCTTAGAGTTTAATACCATCAGCCCTAAAATTCTTCAGGAGAACCTTACCACGCTCGGGGTCCACACCACCTTACGTCTGTGGATCAGGAACTACCTCATTAAAGGATCCCAGGTCGTCAAGCTTGGTGCTATCTCTTCACAACCGAGGATCACCAACACAGTGCCTCCACAAGGATGCGTCCTGTCGCCGTTTCTGTTCTCCCTATATACGAACAACTGCAGATCTACGGCAGACTCTGTCAAAGTTATCAAATTCGCCGACGACATCACCATAGTTTGTGTCGTCACCAAAAATGACAAGCAGGCATACCGCCATTGGGTCGAGAATATCTGCCACTGGTGCAGAGAGAACGGGCTGCTCCTAAGCACCACAAAAACCGTTGAGGTGATCATTGATTTTAGGAAACACGCCTCCATCCCACCTCCATTCCGTATTGATGGCAGGGAAGTTGTAAGAGTCCCCTGTGTCCGCCTTCTGGGCACAACCATCTCCTAAGATGGAAGACCAACACCGCCTCCACACAGAGGAAAGCCCAGCAGAGGCTATTCTTCCTCTGCCAACTGAAGAAGTTTGGCATGGCTCAAAAACTTCTGATAAGCTTCTACTCCGCCACAATTGAATCAGTCCTCTGCACTTCCATCCTGGTATGCCGGCTCCTCCACCAGTGACAGGCTCAAACTGCAGAGGGTCATCAGATCAGCAGAAAGGATCATCTGGAAACCTCCCCCCACTCTGGACTTCCTCTACCACTCCAGGCTGTGCTCCAGAGCATTGAGGATCGCCAACGATCCCTCACATCCAGGCCACCTCTTCTGGGCCGGAGGTATCGGTCTATCTCCACCAGGACCTCAATACACAAACAGCTTCTTCCCCTCAGCTGTCAACTTGTTAAACTCTCTCCACGCACTCCCCCCCCCCCCCCCCTTCCACTGTGTTCCTGCCCCTACTTTAAGGAGTTGCACTTTGTATGGGGATGCTCCCAACTTCTTCTTGCAGCTCTGTGCCGAAATTAGCTGCATCACTGTCGAGCGATTACATGAAAACCGTTACCAAAAGGATCACAGGTGATTCATTTGTGGCTGGATAGTGTACTGATTAAAGCAAACCAGAGCTGAGCAACTCTAACACTTTTATATGTATCTGGGGCTTCCTCCAGCCCCATGCACACGGTTAGCTGCCACGCCGACATCCTCAGTCTTCTCCCTCTTCAGTACCGGGTCCCGTCACTTCAGCCATTCCCGGTTCATCTGATGTAAGAGAAGTGCGCTCTTTGCGTATCTCTCCAGCAGCTGCCAGAGAGATACGTAGAGGGAGCCCTTCTTTTGCACCGACTGGCAGTGACTGGCTGAAGTGACGGGACCCGGTACCGGCGCAGGAGAAGGCTGAAGATGGCAGTGTGGGAGCTATCCGTGTGCATGGGGCTGGAGGACGCCACAGGTGTGTGTAAAACTTTTAGAGTTGTTCAGCTTCTGGTACACTTTAACGGCTCTGCCCTGACACAGGAGACCAGGGTTCAAATCTCTGTTCCTCCTGTTCAGTATGCCAGCACCTATTCAGTAGGAGACCTTGGGCAAGTCTCCCTAACACTGCTTCTGCCTATAGTGCATACCCTAGTGGCTGCAGCTCTGGCGCTTTAAGTCCGCCAGAAGAAAAGTGCGATATGTTTTTTTTCTTCCTTCTTTCTTTCTAATTTGGGTAACAATTATAGTTTTAGTCATCGTCATTCTTCCTTTTTCAGGTCATTCAGTTTTTAGTTTACTGAAAGGCTTAAAAGTACAATCAATATAGCTACTATTAATCATTTTCGGAGTATGTGGCGTTGACTGACGCACATGGCATCTCGCAGGGCACGGAGGAGTCAGCTGGCACACAGGAGAACTATTAATAAGGCCGGCGGTTTTACCTTCGCTGGTTCTTGTAAGAGCCTTACTAAAATAAGCAAGAGAGAAACGCTCTGTGTGCCTCTCTCCACTAAAGAAATGTCATTTCTTTCTTTTTATTTTCCTAATTGGAGTGAATCGTCCTCCATGTTTTTGTGGCGAGCTTTATTGGCAACTTTCTAACAATGCATGTCTGTTTTATCAAAGCCATCCTCATTCACATTTGTGCAGCCAACTTAAAAGCCGGGATAGAACATCAGTCGCTGGGTAAGACCATAATTACCGTCATTTTACGCATGATCTATTGACGCCTCGCTCTTTCATTCGGGATTATAATAACAAATTAAAGTAAACGGGCGTGTTTTCTTTGGGCTGGCAGCGTTCAGGCGGGACACGTGGTGTTAAGCGTGTGTTAGATGTGCGCGCTGAATGCACAGTAAACACCGCGAGGGCCCACGTCTGGCCAAGCACAGGCTTGTGTTGCTTTCCCGCTCATAAAGCTGCCCTTGTAACCAGGCGAAACTGGTCGGGGGCCCCCTTTGTGGGTCCCTTGTGTATTCCTGAAGTCTGTTCTCTCTTTGTCCGGAGGCCTCCCAGCTGAGTGAGACTTGGATCTGTTAGTAATGAGTTTCTGTTATGTCCCCATGCGTTGCTGTGTGCAGACAGTTTTACACATATTCTCTGCCTGCAGTTACAGAAAAAACATAGTTTTCATGGGTTTTTTGTTTTTTTACTGTAGTTTTAAAGCGGATCTCCAGCTTAAATTAAAAATCTATCAGGGTTTCTGTAAAAGAAAGTTATAGTTACTTGCACTGCCATGTCCCGCAAAGCCCTCTCAAAAACCCTGCATCGCTCGACTTGCGGGGTGTTGGACCCGCCTCCCCTCCCTACCTTGAGAATAACGCCAAGGTGGCATGGTTCTCCCTTGAACAATACTTCTAGGCGCTAAAAAATAACCGGGTGGGGTGCGACTGGAGTATACAGGATTGCCACTTCTCTGAGCAACTTTGCTTAAAGCAATGGAGGAGCATGAGGAGGTGAGCTGATGACAGCCGGGTGTTCAACAAAATTAGCCGGGTGCTCTCCACTGCTAATACGTTTGATAAAGTTCCAAATAAACTAATGAAAGCTATAGTTTTTCCCTCAAAAAGGTAACCTAACTAACCTTTCACTAGTTTAGAACATGGTCTACAGGTTTAGTGCAGGGACATGATGGGGAGCGCTTTTCGCTCCGTTTCCGTTTTTAAAAACACATGCCAATTGACTTGCATTAAACTCACTGCAAATTTGCTGCAACCCTGACAGAGGTGCTTAGCCAGGCTTTTCACTCGACTTTGTACCCTCCAAACTTTTTGCCTGATGAAGCGGGATTGTGACCCGTGAAACGCGTTGCAACTTTGGAGCTTTTAATAAAAGTTACTTTATATTGTGCGTAACGTCCCACTGTCCGGTTTGTCTTTACATGAGGGAGGTGAGTTCACCAACTTGCCCTTTTTTAAACGGTTTTTAATTGCTTTTATTCTACTTGGCGCCTCTGTGTTACTACTCTACCAATTGTCTAGTCCACCCTTGGTGGAGGGGTGTATCCCCATTCCTTCCTGTCTACAGAGAGCAACTTCTTATACCTGGGTGGGGTCAGGTCATAATTCTCCCCGCCTGCCTATCCAGTGGTTGCCTTTGTGGTAACCCACATTTGTGAGTATAACCATTGCCTTGTTGTACATCTGACCAATTGTCACAGAGATACTACACTATATTGGGCTCTCAGTTTCTTTTTTGTCTCTTTAAAGCATAAAAAGAAAATGAATATTGTAGAAGATGGAAAATGTCCTAAAACGTCAGACTACAATCAGTCTTGTGCTATCGTTTGTCCACCCCAGTTCTTCACTAGAGAGAGCGACTTCTTAACCCAAGTGTGGTCGAGTTTATTCACCCCGCTTGCCTTCACTGTGGTTGTTTAGAAATAACTCTCTTTTTCTATATGCAGTACCTTGTATCTTCTGATATCCAAAACTCACTACACTATATTGGGCTCCTGGTCTCTTTCTTTTTTGTCTTTTGCAAGTAAAAAGTCTGTCACACCGAGGGATCCTCCGCTGTGAGGTTAATTATGAAAAGTTTCCTGAGGTTAGTGAAATGAGACAGCTTGTTCTACAGACAGAGGACTTGCAATAAATGGAAGAAGATATACGGTCTGCTCTGGGTAATGCTCTCCTGTGTAGCGTTTACAGGCCCCAAGCATAAATAAGATCACTGTAGCTATGTTATTGCACTCATAGCATCAAATGAGGCCATGCTACTGCATGTGATTCTATTTCTAGCTGCAAAAACAAAACTTGTTATAGGAAAATATATGGGATGGAAACCTAAATTAAGAGGTATATGGTGGCTGCCATATTTATTTCTTTTTAAAGAGGAACTGTCACGAAAATCTTAAAATTGAAAAACATTCAAATAAGAAGTACATTTCCTTCAGAGTAAAATGAGCCATAAATTACTTCTCTCCTATGTTGCTGTCATTTACAGTAAGTAGTAGAAATCTGACATTACCGACAGGTTTTGGGCTAGTCCATCTCTTCATGGGGGATTCTCAGCATGGCCTTTATTCTTTAAAAAGACATTCCCTGAAAAAGATTTATACAAAGATGCTGGCCAGCCTCCCTTCTCACCATACACTTCTTTGGCAGTTGGAGGGAGCAACTGCCATTCACTAAGTGCTTTTAAAAATAAAGAAAACCCTGAGAACCACCCACGAGCAGATGGGCTAGTCCAAAACCTCTTGGTAATGTCAGATTTCTACTACTTACTGTAAGTGACAGCAACATAGGAGAAAAGTCATTTATGGCTCATTTTACTCTGGAAGAGACATACTTCTTATTTGTATATATTTCATGTATTTTAAATTTTAAGCTTTTTACGACGGAGGTCCTTTAAGCAATGCAGTTTGCCTGGTAGTCCTGCTGATCTATTTTGCATCAGTAGTGTTTGAATCACACACCTGAAACAAGCATGTGGCTAGTCCAGTCAGACTTCAGTCATAAACATGTGATCTGCATGCTAGTTCAGGGTATGGATTAAACGTATTAGAGACAGAGGATCAAGAGGACAGCCAGGTAACTGGTATCGATTGAAATAAATCTGTCAGTCTTGATGATCCTCTCATTTCAGGTGTTTATTTTTGCGGGCTAGTTCTTATTCGGTGCTTCCCTGCCGATTGCCCACGATTGGGTTTGGCTCCGCGATTCACGGACAAAATCTCACGATTCTCATCAATTTGCACTTGTGATTCCCATTCAATAGAACAAGAATCAAAGCGCCATCACTACCAAGTCGCTGCAGGCAGCACGTTTGCGATTGATCGCAATCGCAAATGCTGCAGTGTGAATGTATGCATAGGGATACATTAGTAGCAGCACTTTGCTGATCACCGGTGATCAGCAAAGCGCTGAAAAGACGCCTGCGTTGCGTTACCCTATTTTGCCACAAGGGACCACAAAAGCAATGAAATTCTATGGAGACTTTCACACTTACTGCTTTCCCTTGCTTTGGGCCGGAAGTGTCCAATCCAATGCAAGGGCAATAGCACGTTATCGCAAGCACCTTGCGTTGCTTGGGGTAATGGTAGTCTATGGGCAACACGTATATTGTAAACAGAGTGCAGTGCATCACAGCCCGTGTGCACAGACTGACGGGAATCCTTGTGACCTACTTCCTGCCCAGCAGGCTGTAATGCCTTATAGATGAGGGTGCTATAGTCTGAAACTGTCACTTGCATACCTGATGTTTAACACTTTCAGGCAGAGAAAGAAAAAAAGCAACACAGCACAGTTATTTGTGTGCTTGGCACAGTAGATACACGTCTATCTCATCATGTCACGTCACCTCAAGTATGCTTTAAGCAGTATGACGCTTGCAGTCTATGCTAGATTGATTTCTGCTGAAATCCTTTAAAGTTTCCTAGTAAGGTACGATTCAATCATTGTGATTGAGTTCCAGTCATATATGGATCAATCTGCTAGGCATATCGGGCCATAATTGACTTATGTACTGTATGGCTAACTTTAGTAATAGACCTGTCTTTATGTATATAAATGTTCATGCATTACAGTCTACTGATGATTCTGATGAAGGGGGTGATTTCTGAGAGATAATCCCATTATAGCTAGTGCTAATAAATAGCATATCACATTCAGTACTCAGCCTTTTTTGTTGCTAGAGTAATGCAGGAAGCATTATGCAATCCAGAAGACATAATGAATGTTCTGCATCTAGGACATGGTGTGTGCGGCGGATAATTGACTGAGGATCTCTCTGAAGTCTGTTATGGATCAGGTTATTTCTGTCACATTGTCTTAAAGTGGAATATAACCCTGCATTTCAACTTTGCTCTAAAACATTATTTACAGCATATTATATGCAAAAAGCATTTTTTTTTACTAGACCAGCATTGGAAGGGTTACACAGGGCTTTAAAGGTCCTGGAGATTTCTGCAGACGCATCCGAAGCTGAAATAGATACATTTTGTTTACATAAATGTATCTAAGTGTTGAATGTTACCCCCACTTTGCCTGTCCTCCAGCTCAGTCAGAGAGATGAGTCACATGCCACACTTAGATACATTTATGTAAACAAAATGTATCTATTTCAGCTTCAGATGCGTCTGCAGAAATCTCCAGGAACTTTAATGCCCTGTGTAACCCTTCCAATGCTGGTCTAGTAAAAAAAATGCTTTTTGCATATAATATGCTGTAAATAATGTTTTAGAGCAAAGTTGAAATGCAGGATTATATTCCGCTTTAAAGAGAACTTGTCATTCATGATTACTTATTCTACAGCCCTACCTCGTGTGTCCCTTTCCCCTCCCCTCAGATTGGGGCCATACATCAGGCATCTTGGCAGCCGATTGAAATTATAAATAATCAAATCGGGTGAAAATCAGTGCCACTAAGAACATGCCGGATCGAAGATGCAACCAATTTCAGGCTGAAATTGGTTGCATGTATGAATCGGACATGCTGCAAGATGTAGTCTGTATGTATGTTGGGTTGATGTGACTCTGTTAATTGTAAAGCTATAGGCTCGCGATACACCAGCGGCTCCGGATGTGAGCCTGGCTTCAGGGGCATTAAGAGATAATTTGCATTTTCAGCAGTGGTGCATTGTGGGTAACCACAGTTACACACTCAAATCTGAATAATTGCAAATACCTTCTGTTTTAAGATGGTAAACTACACTAAGCATTGCTGGTGAAACAGGCAATCGTACACCATTCTTTCCCAACCACCCTCTCCCCACACTGTACAGTAGCACAGTGGAGCAGTGTAATATTTACCTTTTCCATTGCGGCATTGGTTTTACTCTGTTCTTCCTAGACAGCTGCATGCTATTTACTACATATCTCTGTCTGGCTCCTTATCATGTGGTATACATTTGGAGCCAAAGGATTGCAGCATAAAGCGCGTGGCTATCGGGAAAAACTGAGGAGACCAGCAGCATAGAGCGTGTGGCTATCGGGAAAAACTGAGGAGACCAACTGCATAGAGTGTCTGGCTGTCAGGAGAAACTGAGGAGACCAGCAGCATGGTGCGTGTCGCTGTCAGGAGAAACTGAGGAGACCAGAAGCATAGAGTGTGTGGCTGTCAGGAAAAACTGAGGAGACCAGCAGCATAGAGCGTGTGGCTTTCAGGAAAAACTGAGGAGACCAGCAGCATAGAGCATGCGGCTGTCAGGAAAACCTGAGGAGACCAGCAGCATAGAGCGTGTGGCTGTCAGGAAAACCTGAGGAGACCAGTAGCATAGAGCGTGTGGCTGTCAGGAAGAACTGAGGAGACCAGCAGCATAGAGCGTGTGGCTGTCAGAAAGAACTGAGGAGACCAGTAGCATAGAGCGTGTGGCTGTCAGGAAAACCTGAGGAGACCAGCAGCATAGAGCGTGTGGCTGTCAGGAAAACCTGAGGAGACCAGTAGCATAGAGCGTGTGGCTTTCAGGAAAAACTGAGGAGACCAGCAGCATAGAGCATGCGGCTGTCAGGAAAACCTGAGGAGACCAGCAGCATAGAGCGTGTGGCTGTCAGGAAGAACTGAGGAGACCAGCAGCATAGAGTGTGTGGCTGTCAGGAAAAACTGAGGAGACCAGCAGCATAGAGCGTGTGGCTGTCAGGAAAAACTGAGGAGACCAGCAGCATAGAGCATGTAGCTGTCAGGAAAAACTGAGGAGACCAGCAGCTTAGAGCGTGTGGCTGTCAGGAAAAACTGAGGAGACCAGCAGCATAGAGCGTGTGGCTATCAGGAAAAACTGAGGAGACCAGCAGCATAGAGCGTGTGACTTTCAGGAAAAACTGAGGAGACCAGCAGCATAGAGCGTGTGGCTGTCAGGAAAAACTGAGGAGACCAGCAGCATAGAGCGTGTGGCTGTCAGGAAAAACTGAGGAGACCAGCAGCATAGAGTGTGTAGC
The DNA here is from genome assembly GCF_040937935.1 of Hyperolius riggenbachi. NCBI lineage: Eukaryota > Metazoa > Chordata > Amphibia > Anura > Hyperoliidae > Hyperolius > Hyperolius riggenbachi. The sequence continues at coordinate 74,133,841 of NC_090649.1, read as the reverse complement.
TGTCAGGAAAAACTGAGGAGACCAGCAGCATAGAGCGTGTGGCTATCAGGAAAAACTGAGGAGACCAGCAGCATAGAGCATATGTGGCTGTCAGGAAAAACTGAGGAGACCAGCAGCATAGAGCTTGTGACTTTCAGGAAAAACTGAGGAGACCAGCAGCATAGAGCGTGTGGCTGTCAGGAAAAACTGAGGAGACCAGCAGCATAGAGCGTGTGGCTGTCAGGAAAAACTGAGGAGACCAGCAGCATAGAGTGTGTAGCTGTCAGGAAAAACTGAGGAGACCAGCAGCATAGAGCGTGTGGCTGTCAGGAAAAACTGAGGAGACCAGCAGCATAGAGCGCGTGGCTGTCAGTAAAAACTGAGACCAGCAGCATAGAGCGTGTGGCTATCAGGAAAAACTGAGGAGACCAGCAGCATAGAGCGTGTGACTTTCAGGAAAAACTGAGGAGACCAGCAGCATAGAGCGTGTGGCTGTCAGGAAAAACTGAGGAGACCAGCAGCATAGAGCGTGTGGCTGTCAGGAAAAACTGAGGAGACCAGCAGCATAGAGCGTGTGGCTATCAGGAAAAACTGAGGAGACCAGCAGCATAGAGCGTGTAGCTGTCAGGAAAAACTGAGGAGACCAGCAGCATAGAGCGTGTGGCTGTCAGGAAACACTGAGGAGACCAGCAGCATAGAGTGTGTAGCTGTCAGGAAAAACTGAGGAGACCAGCAGCATAGAGCGTGTGGCTATCAGGAAAAACTGAGGAGACCAGCAGCATAGAGCGCGTGGCTGTCAGTAAACACTGAGACCAGCAGCATAGAGCGTGTGGCTGTCAGGAAAAACTGAGGAGACCAGCAGCATAGAGCGTGTGGCTATCAGGAAAAACTGAGGAGACCAGCAGCATAGAGCGTGTGACTTTCAGGAAAAACTGAGGAGACCAGCAGCATAGAGCGTGTGACTTTCAGGAAAAACTGAGGAGACCAGCAGCATAGAGCGTGCGGCTGTCAGGAAAAACTGAAGAGACCAGCAGCATAGAGCGTGTGGCTCTCAGGAAAAACTGAGGCGACCAGCAGCTTAGACCATATGGCTGTCAGGAAAAACTGAGGAGATCAGCAGCATAGAGCATGCGGCTGTCAGGAAAAACTGAGGAGATCAGATTGCTGGAGCAGGTAAATATTGCACTGCTCCCTGTGCTACTTTACAATAGGGGGGGGGGGGGGGGAGAAGTGGGCCCCCATCAGAGTCACTATAGTTAAACAGATTTGTTTGAGTCTGTCCAATAAATGTTAAATCTCAATAAATAATTTGTCCCTTGACTTACACTGTGTTTTAGATTTTGGCCCCTTATGCGATTGAGTTTGACACCCCTCTGTATGGGAATCAAGGCTGGGATTTCCGTTCCAGTTGAAGTGATCCGTTCATTGGCGGTTGGTTACTGTTCCTAGGCATACTGATGGCGTGAATTATCCTTTACTGTGACACTGTTATAATACGGAGAAATGGTGAATTCACAAGGCTTGAAATAGCTGAAATGACGTGCTCAGAAAGAGGAAGTATGATAAAGGAACAAACTAAACTTTGAGTTAGTGAGAATTTTCCTTTAGATGTTTATGTGTTACAGATCAGTGGCAAACACCGTGGTATGGGCTGAGGGAGAACTTTTTATCTCTCACTCCATTATCTACTTGCCTTCCCCATTCCTCTGCTTTGTGTTTCTCACTGTCTCCCCCTCCTTCCCGGTACATATGGAAGTAAGTGCCGATACCCAGCATACCGTAGACGTATTTGCTGATGGTCTATTTTGGGTTCATAGCACATTTCTCCTCTTGATTGCCTGTGCCTAAAGATCGAACACTAAAATTTCAAATATGTACGGCTAGCTTAAAGGATACCTCACCCGAGACAAAGCTGCGTAAAGTACCGTATATACTCGCATATAAGCCGACGCGTGTATAAGCCGAGGCACCAAGTTTTTCCTTAGAAAATATCAAAAAGTGATTGACTCATGTATAAGCCCCCTCCCCAGTATACCCCCCTCCACAGTAGCCAGATGTGGCCCCAGTACAACTCATCCCCCTCCCCATAGCCAGATGTACCCCAAGGTATTGCAGGAAGTGACGGTGAGCGGTGGAATTTAAGGTGGTAAGTTCCTCGCTCGCCGCTTGCTACATTACATTAATTTACATTGATTTAAACATTATTACATTGGTTTAACCACTTAAGCCTATCTGGACAAACATTCTCGTCCAGATAGGCTAAGCTTGCTCCAGGCGGCCGGTAGCCCATCGATCAATGTATGGTAATATAGCTCCCATTCATTGATCGAAGTCCCCCGCAGAAAAACCAACAGCCTCTTACCAGAGGCTGCAGTTTTTCTGAGTTAAAAAAAAAGTTTCCCATCCTCATTCATGTTCCTGGAAGCGTGATCGTACGCTTCCAGGACTTTTTGACTGTAATAGTGACTGAAATAGTAAAACTACGCCCACATCCATTTTTTATTAAATAAATACATTATTTTACATGTAAAATTAGCTGTTTACCTCCCACACCAAAAATTACTCAAATAAAATTTTTAATAAAAAAAAAAATGCAATAAAAAAACAAAACATAAATAGTTACCTAAGGGTCTGAACTTTTTAAATATACATGTCAAAGGAGTATATAAGTATATATTTAATTATGGCCTTGTAATTTGTGATGGACGCTAATTGAAAAAATGCACCCTTATTTCCAAATAAAATATCGGCGCCATACATTGAGATAGGGACATAATTTAAATGGTGTAATAAGCGGGACAAATGGGCAAATAAAATACGTGGGTTTTAATTACAGTAGCATGTATTAATTTCAAACTAGAATGGCCAAAAACTGAGAAATAATGATTTTTTTTCTATTTCTTTCTTAATATACCTGTTAAAATGTATTTGGAATAAAATAATTCTTAGCAAAATGTATCACCCAAAGAAAGCCTAATTGGTGGTGGAAATATAGATCAATTAATTGTGAGGAGTAGTGATAAAGTTATTGGCAAATGAATGGGAGGTGAAAGTTGCTCAGATACAAAAAATTAACAACCCTGTGGGCTGATTTTTTAAAAAGAAACTAGCTGGAGGGGGAGCGAGGGAGGCGGGGCAACCCTCCTCCCCACCGCTGACTTCCCCTACGACCAGGACAGGGGATACGTTTCCATGGACTGGAAACGTAGCTGCAAAAAGGCCATTTTCTCTCAAAACGGAGAGAATTGTTTTTACAAAAACGGATCCTTTTGAAATGGATCTGATCTGCAATGGATAAGTGTGGACCGAGCCTAAAGGTGCCCATACACTCGTCAGATTGGCAGCAGATAGATAAGAAATGCATCTGATGATCTATCTGATGCGTTTTTAGAACATTTTTTACCATGATAGAATTCCAATAGATTTCAGTTTGAAATCTATTGAAATTCGATCTGATGGCATTTTTTTGCCATCAGATTTCCATTAAGGCCAATGCAAACTGATAAGCAATCTCATCAGATCGACCTAAATTTTCCACCCTGCCAGTTCGATGGAAATCTATCGAAATCGGCCATCGATCGGTCGATTGGCCAACCGATTTGCAAACGATCAATCGGTCGGCCAGAAAATTGGCTGAGTGTATGGGCCCCTTCACTTGGATTTACCAAGCTGGTAATCCCAGTTTTGCCACAAAAGAACAAGGACAACCCGGAGAGAGTCCGGTACTCCCGAGTGGAAATGGCCTTACTCCATACACTGGGATGAATTGGGAACTGCCTGTAGATGTGATAAAGGAATGATCATTTTGTAAGTTCAGCGATCTGTCATTTCCAAGGAAACAAATCCCTTTAGACAGCTGAGTTCTGTGGTGGCGGGGAAGCGCAATCTCATGCATGGGAGCCACCGGCATTAAAAATACGCAACGTGAGGCTGGCCACACACGATACAATAAAATTATCCAATTTTACGACAGTTTGATAAATATTATCGGATCTCCGAAAAAAAAAGAAAGCTTTTTTTTTTCATTAGACTGAAATCTGATCCGATTTCCCGTTTTTGTTCTATTTTTATCGATCCGGAATGCCAGATATTTTTCTTCAACGTTTCTAAAGATTGTATGGTGTGTGTTAGATTGTCAGTTTATTAATCTACACACCCAAGCAATTTTCTCAGAGTTTCCAATCATTTTTATAATAATTGGGAAAAAATTGAGCATAGATGTGTGGTACATAACATTAGTCAGATTTTTGAAATGTTACAATCCGTCAGGAAAATTGATTGCTATTCTTAAATTGAACAGATATGTAAAAAATTGTATGGTGTGTCTGACTGGAGAGGGATGTGAAGGCTGCCATATTTATATATTTTTAAACAATGCCAGTTGCCTGGCAGTCCTGCTGTCTGAATAACACACCTGAAACAAGCATGCAGCTAATCTAGTCAGACTTCAGTCAGAACACCTGAGCTACATGCTTGCTCAGGGTTTATGGCTAAAAGTATGAGAGGCAGAGGATCAAGAAGTAAGTTGACAATAGTTGTCGGTGTGGATCCGGCTGTGTCCGGCATTTCTGGTGTGAGTGGCTGTTTATATTCAGATCTCAGGGCGCCGGGCGATGATTTGCAGCGTGCTGTGCATCGGACTTGCCAATTAGCAGCAAAGTGATATTAAACAGCTGCATTGTAGCAACAAACAATCCCTATTATCCGGAGACACTGTTCTCCTCTGTGTCTAAATCTGCAGGAGTTATTCCTGGCTTTCCCACTCTGTTATGAAAACACGAGAGAGTATGTGAGATAATCAGGTGGAGCCGCAGGGTGGTTTGCTACTTTCTCAGCTAATGGTCTGGTTGCATAATGCTGTACAGCGTGTTCCTTGCCTGAGGAGGAGCAGAGCCTTCTTCCTTATAGGTCTGTGGTTACTCTGTCTGTGCACAAAGGGTAGGCAGCAGACTGGGACTACCTACCTAGAGCTAGAAGTCTCAGCAGAAAGTCCAGATCTTTGTACATCATGCAGGGTACAGCGGAATGTGCTGTTTCCCAGCCACTCTTATTAGGGAGGGTTTACAAAAAACCAGCAAGATAGCCCTTAAAGTGATCCTGAGGGGAAAATTAACTGATGAGATAAACAATTATATTTATCCTCCTACTCCTAAAAATTACTTTTTCAAGTGTCCCAGGGTTTTGTTTTATATTTAAAGAGACTCTGAAGTCTCGTAAAAATCCTGTTTTTATTTAAAAAAAATGTGTTGAACATTACTGTCCTACCTAAACCGCCGCATCCCAGCCACTGTAATATAACTAAATCCCCCCCCTAACTCCCCAGGGGGTAATCTAGGCAGCGCTTCAGTGAGAGGCAGAGCTATGAGCCGCAGCTCTGCCTCTCAGCGCATCTATCAGCCCAAATCACCGCCTCTCTCAGTCTTCCTTCACTGAGAGGGGCGGGGAGAGGCGGAGATACGCGGCTGATTGACGCGTAAGGAGGCAGAGCGCCTCCTCTAGCAGCAAAATCCACGACCAAGAAAGTCGTGGATTTTGCGGGGGAGAGGGAGGAGGGAGTTAGGGGGGGATTTAGTTAGATTTCAGCGGCGGGGATGCGGCGGTTTAGGTAGGGCAGACCTGTTAAACACATTTTTTAAATAAAAACATGATTTTTTTTACGAAACTTCAGTGTCTCTTTAAACATTTACAAAGTTATCTGAATGATTTCCTGTCACTAATCAGTGGCAGCTTATTAGGTGTCCCAGAGTTAGAAAAAGGTCAGTAGTTCGTGTATTTTATCTCTCCCTGCCCTCAAAAGTTGTATACTGCCAGGAAAACATTTATGGCTGTAATTTGCTTATCCGGGATGTTTACTAAATTCTCAACAAGGTACTGACAAGACAGAAGCTGTCACGCCCAGGCCTAGAAATTAACTCTTTCAGGCAGCAAAATAAAACCAGTAAAACAGTCTGGTTATTATGTTTTGTACTGTACATACACATACATGTTTATCTTATGTCCTATTATGTCTTGGGTACACTTTAAAGGACAGCTGAAGCAAGAGGGATATGGAGGCTGCCATATTTATTTCCTTATAAGCAATACCAGATCTGACATGATTGGCTGCATGCTTGTTTCTGGTGGGATTCAGACACTACTGCAGTCAAATAGACCAGCAGGGCTGCCAGGCAACTGGTATTGGTTAAAAGGAATTAAATACAGCAGCCTCCATATTCTTCTCACTTCAGTTGTACTTTAAGGGCCCTTTTGCATTTCAAATGGCAAAACCCATGCAATTTTTTACTGTATGAGTCTGTGCATTTTTCTGTAATGGACTTGCATAAACCAATTCACTTCTCAATGGAAACGCAAAGGCAAATGGCACCAAAATGCAGCCAATTGTATTCTTTTAAAATGGACAGAAACGCAGTAGTGGGAAAGGGGCTCCATTATAATTTTGACAGTGTCCTAGTAATTTAAAGCAAAAGTTGGCTTTCTGAAAACAGAAAGTATTTGTGATAATTCAGGTTGGAGTGAGCTTGAGATGTCTCCCAGAGCACCACTGCTGAATATATGCAAATTAACCATTGTACCCTTAGAAGCTAAACACACCTCCAGAACTGCTGGAATGCAATGATGTGTCAGCTTATTAATTTGTACAGAGCCATAATAATCCAACATGCATACAGACTGTTTCGGATTGTTTGATCCTCATCAGTGCATGGCATGGATTAATTTGGCTCTATGGAGTAGGGCTTGTAACACCGAGAGGTACAGATTACCCAGCAAGCTCATGGTGACCCAGAACTCATTGGAGTGTGTAAGGGGCTACAATGGATCAAAAAGCCCCCATTTTTAAAGAAACCAGATCTATTCTTAATGCATGCAAAAAAAAATAGTTCTTCCTGCATGCAACCACTATCACCATAACTATTTAAGTAACCTCTCAGCAACTTTTAGTGTGATCTGATATGACCCACGTGTACATACAGTCCCAATCCTTGGATAGCTGGCAATTTCTAATTAAATCAGTCTGGGTTTGCAGGAACTCATATAATATCCCCACTGGCAATGGTCTGAGATCACTGGATATGCCTTTTATGCGTATGAGAGAAATCACTGCCAGGAGGCTTGGGCGCAGGATACAGCCGATATATACGGCTCACCCTGCTCTTGCACAAGTCCCGTTAATTACTATTCCCCCTCCAGGTCCACGTGGATGGTGGGGAATTATGTAATTTGGCTTCCAGCTATTGCTGGTGGCCGAATTACAGTGTTTTAAAAGAGACTTCAGCTCCGTCTTCTGACGGCACAGAAGTTACTCACTGAGCGCCGCTATAGCCGTAATTCCTATTACATTCTATGGTGGTGCCGGCTACGTCCAAAGCTCCTGCGCTGTATCGGACGCGTTTGGCCTTTTATATCAGAAGCGGTGGTAAGCAACTCTACCTGATCCAGCTAGCCCCCTGGATTAGGCGGTATGTTTTTTTTGTTTGTTTTTTTTCCGTTTTTCAGTAATTGGCCGGCTTGGGTTCTCTTTAATGCATCGCATTGTCTAAAGCCCAAGTTCAGGAACTCTTTTTCTGAAAGGATTTATTAACATTAGAAATTATCACGTACACTTGTGTGCTTAGCACACCTAAACATATAGAAAATTGCTGCTCGAACCCATTTTAGCAAATTACAAAATAATTTATTGTGCATTCTTTTGTAATTTGCTAAAATGGGTTTGAGCAGCAATTTTCGATTTATTAACATTGTTTGTTTTATAAGGTCAATGAATTTAAAAGTTTATGAAAGCGAATTAATGCTTGTGATACAAATCAAAGCACCAGGTGCAGAAGTCCGTAGCTGGTGTCTATGCAGAAGACTTGAAGTTGCTGCTCACTTCCGACTTCCTACTTCCTGCTACCCCTAGTCTGAGGCATACATTTGAAATCGGCGCAGGAAGACTTGGGCGCAGGATACAGCCGGTATATAGCTGATCCTGCTGCTGCACAAGTCAAGAAATGATCCACAAAGTGAGGTTTCATATATTTTTAGCACATCGTATATTGTGACCTAAAAGCAGTTTCTACCTACAAACTTCAGAATGAGAAATCTCTTTAATCGGCAAGCACGACTGGATCATGCCTGGAATTGGGTTTGGCACACACAATTGCTCCAGATAGATAGTACAGCAACATAATACAACCCGATGCAACATGAGAATGGATAGTACAACAAGCTTAGGCAGGAGTGGCATCCGGAGTGACCTCAGTTTGCGCTAGTTATCCTTATCAGTCAGTCCATCAACCCGGTAGCCCCAGTCCGAGGGAGAGGAAGTGATGGGGGGGGGCGTTAGAGGTGGAAGGGCCTGAAGCGAGTTCAAGAGGTTGACCGCAGAGGGGAAAAAGGAGTTCCTGTGCCTAGAGGTTCTTGTGGAGATGGCTCGAAACATGCGGCCTGAAGGAAGCGGCAAACCTCCCAACTTTTTGATATGAGAAAGAGGGACAATTAAGCTACGCCCCTGCCACACCCCTAATCACGCCCCGGCACACCCCTAGTCATGCGTACCATAAAGATTTCATAAGAAAAATATGTTGTTTTATAATTCAAACCACACTGGTCCTTTTCTATCCTGGTTCATTTTCCTTAATATTAACATTTGAAAATAAGAAATATGTCAATTTATAAGGTGGGAATAAAGTTTAGACGCAATTATTTTTTCAGCAGAAAAATACATATATTTACATAGAAAAAGAGACAAAGTCCTGAAAGAGGGACAAATGAAGAGGAAAGAGGGACAGGACTCCCAAAGAGGGACTGTCCCTCCAAAAGAGGGACAGTTGGGAGCTGTGGAAGCGGTGGCCCTGAGGTGAGGGGTCGATGGCAATCCTCGGTGTTCTGGAGCGTAATCTGGAGTCGTGGATTAGGTTGAGTGAGGGGAGGGGTCTTCCAATGATCCACTGCTAAAGAATGCATTCAGGAAATGATCCATGAAGTGAGGTTTCATTATTACATCGTATATTGTGACCTAAAAGCAGTTTCTACCTACATACTTGGAGTCTGAGTGATCATTGCACATTAAGCCTGCCCTGAATACATATTCAGCTTGCGCTGCTTTGCATGATTTGATTAGTCATGGCTGGAGACATACTGGATTTTCCTCAGTAATTGGGGATCTGGAGTATATTATGGCGCTGTTACATAATTCACAGCGATAATGATAGGTTTGCAGTACATGACATACCGCAGCCACACTGTGTTCTGGCAATCTATCACCAGCCCTGGAAATTCATGTGTGTCGCAGCCTGAACTTTCTTCTACATTTATCCAGCGCAGGTTCTGAATATTAAACCAACATTCACATTAAATAAGGGAGATTGAGCTAATCTTGATTATTCCTGGAAAGTAGACTGTTGCTGATCATTGAAATATATTATGCAGTACAGACAAGAGCACAGCAAGATCTTCATAGCGGCTACGTTTGGTTGCAGGAGAGGCAGGGTCCAGCTTCCCTGCTATTATTATTTAGTATTTATATAGCGCCGACATCTTCCACAGCGCTGTACAGAGTATATTGTCTTGTCACTAACTGTCCCTCAGAGGGGCTCACAATCTAATCCCTACTATAGTCATGTGTCTATGTAAGTATTGTGTAGTGTATGCATCGTAGTCTAGGGACAATTTAGAGGGAAGCTAATTAACTTATCTGTATGTTTTTGTGATGAGGGAGGTAACTGAGTACCCGCAGGAAACCCACGAAGACACAGAAAGCATACAAACTCCATGCAGATAGTGCCCTGGCTGGTATTTGAACCGGAGACCCAGCGCTGCAGTGCCAGAGCGCGAACCACTAGGCCACTGTGCTGCCCTGTTTACTGATGTCTTTTTGTTTTATTAACAATATTTACTCTATAGCCAACAGGCACTGGTACCACTTCCCATTCCAGGACCTAGATTCTACATCCAAAAAACTTCTCTACTGTGTTGCTTTGTCGTTGTCTAGTGATGCATCCGTACAGCACTGGGGCCACCGGACAGTCGCCCTAGCATTTGTATCCGATCACTACAGTTGGCGGAGGGGGGGGGGGTTCGGCCTTTTCACAGGGGATATACCATAGGTGATGTGTGTGGGAGGGAGGGAGCAGAGTGCATTTCAGTATGTATAGCTACCTGTCCCTGCTCCGACTAGCGTCCTCTAGTGCCCCCGACAGCTTTCCGAACTGGCCTCTAGAGCTCCGGCCTCACTGCAATCACATGACACCCTGGAGCTCTAGTGGCCAGTTCAGAAGCTGCATAGGACACTAGAGGATGCAAGCCGTAGCGAGGTCAGGTAGCTATACATACTGCAGTACACTCTGCAGAGCACTTTGCACCCGCCGTCACGCTCCAATGCGCGCTCTGCATGGGGGGGGGGGGGGGGGAGACTGGGTGCTAGTCTAGTTTAGGGTTCCCATCAGGAAACCTCATAGGGATCAGTTCTCCAATCACAGCACCCTCTGCAGCACGTTGCATTGTTATAGTTTGGGCATAGTTTACCTATGCGGTTTCCTGTCGGGTCACTTAAACTAGACTAGGGCCAGAGATGGTAGTAACATGGGGGGGAAGTGAGGGGGTGTAATGGGAAGGGGGTCATAGCTTTTGGCCTAGCTTTTTGCGCATGAGAGCTTATCGGCGCTTATATACGGTAAGAACAACCAACGGGTAGTGAAAACATTTATTTAAGAAAAGGAAAAACACATGTATCGTGGGTCAAGTCGTCTTTATCGGGTATCGGGGCCCAGTGGCTGTACGGAAAGTATGCAAGCACTCCCCATAGGAGGCATACATATGAACTAGCCGCCTGGGAGACTTGGGCACAGGATACAGCCGGTATACGGCTCATCCTGCTTCTGCACAAGTCCCGGCGGCGTCAATTACTATTCACTCTACAGGTCCACGTAGATGGTGGGGAATGATGTAATTCAGCTTCAGCTAGAGGTTTTAATAGCAACTTCAGCTCTGTCTTCCGACAGTGCCGAAGTTACTGACTGCGCTGCTATAGCCGTAATTCCTATTATGGCCTATGGTGGCGCCCAAATCTCCTGCTCTGTAACTACAGCGCTCGCCATAGGAGCCCTGTAGACGATTTATGAATGGGGATTTGGGTGGTGGGGGTAGGCAAATAGAAATACAATCCAGTCAAGCAGAGTATGCAGGAAATAAGACTGGCAGAACGATACCGATGGGACTTGATATACTCACAGCGGGAGTGAAGAAGGCTTCATCACCGCACATGACAGGAATAAGTACAATCACTAATCCCCTGGTGCATCAGAGAGGATCGCTAGCGGACGAAATGAAATGTTTGCATTGGTTTTATCCCCTTATCCAGCGAGGCAGGCAATCACGCAGAGATAAAAATCAAACAGATTTGCTTAATTACAGCTTAAAGTTAAGTATGTGGAAAATCTGCTTGTAGCTCTGTCTTCTGATCCCGCACTGGGATATTTAAAGGGAGTACGGCGCATTTTACTGTATCTTCTGCGCAGTGTGATGGATTCTCTGCAGTTATCGGTGACGGCTTGCTCAATGTTTTCTGCATCCAAGTTGAATTGGCCTCTAATTTGGCAGCTGATGTACAACTAGTGCCTCTAAATCTGATTTCCTGTGTGACAGTGTACATTAGCGGTGACAGGAGTAACTGGCTGAGCCGCTAGGTCTCGCTCTGAGATACGTTGAGGAAAACGCGTGACTGAAGAAATGGCTCAGACAGTGCGCGTTGCTTTACAGCAGCCAATCAGATCCAAACATTCTTGTCTGGCCCTACACACAACTCCATGGCTCCATACTCCATGCTCCCTCTTCGGGTGGATTGTGTACTTGTTAAGGGCTCTGCATCTGACCCAGGAAACCAGGGTTTGAATACTGGCTCTTTCTGTTTAGTAAGCCAGCACCTATTCAGTAAGGAGACCTTGGGCAAGACTCCTTAACCTCTTGACGACCAGCTAACACCGATTGGCGTAAACTTGTCTGAGGGTTTCCATTCCAGTTCACGGAGGGTGTCTCCGTGAACAGCCGGAGAGCCGCCGATCGCGGCTCGCCGGCAAAATGTAAACAGGCGGGGAAGAAATCCCCGCTGTTTACAGCATACGGCGCTGCTGCGCAGCAGCGCCGTAAGGCAGATCGGCGATCCCCAGCCTCTGATTGGCCGAGGATCGCCGGCATATGATAGGCTGAAGCCTATCCTTCAATGCGCAGGACGGAAATCATGGGGGAGGGAGAGGGAGCTCACAGGGGGAGGGAGAGGGAGGGAGCGGGCGAGACGGCGGAGAACGCTGCGGAGGGGGGCTTTAAGGAGCCCCCCCGCTAAGCAAATGCAGCCGGTGGCGATCAGACCCCCCCAGCAGGACATCCCCCTAGTGGGGAAAAAAGGGGGGTAGTCTGATCGCCCTGCTGCACTCCTGATCGGTGCTGCGGGCTGTAGAGCCCACGCAGCACCGATCACTGAAAAATCCCCTGGTCGGCAAGTGGTTAAAGAGAATCTGTACTCTAAAATTTTTACAGCAAAAAGCATACCATTCTATTCATAATGTTCTCCTGGGCCCCTCTGTGCTGTTGCTGCCACTCGCTGCTGCAAACCTGACTTGTAATTGCCAGTTTTAGGCAGTGTTTACAAACAAACTAACCAGCTTGTGATAGGCTCACATACGCAGAGTGTGTGAGTCATACAGAGTGTGCAGGGGGCCTGCAGAGGGTGTGTATCGCTTCTACCAATCACAAGCAGCTCTGCACATTCCACACATTCCAGCCTTAGCCCGACTGTGGCGACAGAAGAAAACAGATTAGATCATATAACAGAGATAATACAGCCACTGTGCAATTAGGAAAAGCTGCAGTAAGCCAGAGCACATTAGAACAGGCAAAGGAACTTATAGGATAGAAGAACTTAAGGCCCATACACACGGCGGATTTTTGCGAACGACGGGTCGTTTGAACGTCCCGTCGTTCAGTCGTCCGCACGCCAAATCGGGCGTGTGTACAGACTGTCATTCGGGTGATAAGACTGCTTTTGAGCGATCCGCCGTGTGTATGGGCCTTAATTTTGTTACAGAGTCTCTTTAACGAGTGATTATCGGCCATAAAATCAAATTCCATTTACCCACTGCTCTGTGTTCATTATGCAGCCTGGAACCTCACCCTGCATTGCAAGCCCTCCAATCTATTCAGAAATGTTTCTGCCATAAGAAATCTTATCTCAGTCAGCCTGGCTCTATTCTCACCATCTCCAAAGAGAGTGAGGGATGGAAGCTTGCCATCTCCCCTCCCACATTCCTGCTCCTCACTGATTGGCTGGCTGAGTGCGGTTCAGTGTGAAGCTGAAATACATCCCATGCCGGTGCTCTCACGTGTTTACAAAGCAAGCTAGCTATGATAGAGATTCTGAGAGATAAAAACAAAATAAGGGAGGAAATGACATCAGTATTGGTTTCAGTCAGAGGGAGCCAACATGGCAAATGCCAGGAACAGAATTTTCTTTATTTACTATATAAAATTCACTGAAATCAAAACGTGGACAGTACAATACATCTGTTTTGTAAGTAGAGCAAGTAGTTATCTACTCATAAATGTGTTTTTTTCTTTGCATAGTATGGCTGACCCTGCTGCTTTAACACTGCTACTGCCTATATAGAGCATACCCTAGTGGCTGCAGCTCTGGCCCTATGAGACCGCCAAGAAAAAAGCACAATATAAATGTTCTGTCTTGTCTTGTTTTCGCATGCAGGAGCATACTGGGCATGCGTGTTTACAAGTGTTTCTGAACCACATGTTCCCCAAACACTCCTGGCCATGGCTTCTGTGCACAGCCGCTCAGCAGTACGATAGAAGAGGGAGCACAGAGGACAGAGCTTGTGCCCTTGCTCTCGCTGGGTGCAGTTGGAGATTTGAACAGTGGGGCATAGCTCCCACACGGAGGGGGAGAAGCTGCAGAGTTTGTTTTATGGGGGACACTGAAGAAGCCCCAGGTATGGCCACATTGTAAATTTTTACTTTGTTCGGGTTCCTTTTAACACCCTATCTCCTGATCAGTAGAGTAGTGGGGTTGTCTTGAAACACTAAGGAAAGATACAGGGAACAAAAACAGGAGCCCCGTAGTGCAATGCAGGGCTGTGGAGTCGGTCCAAAAATCCACCGACTCCGACTCCTCAGTTTAGGATTCCACCGACTCCACGACTCCGACTCCTCTAATTTGCATATTACAATTTTGTTGATTAAAAGTATGTAACATGAAATTCGTCTCTTAACTGCCAACGCTTAGGAATTTTACAAGACAACTGAAGTGAGAAGGATATGTAGACTACTATATTTATTCCCTTTAGACTAAAACTAGTCCTTGGTAAGAGTACTTGTAAAAGGTACAAACCGGAACAAAGAACATCTATCAGGCCCTAGGCAGTGTAAGTGTGGGTACATGTAAGAATGATGTGCAGGTACTCTGCAGGGGAATGAGGAGATTGTAAACAGACAACACCTCTGTGTTCAATGTGCACAGCATTCTCAGTGGATTCCCTGCAGCTCTGTGGGGAGTGCATATGTAGAGTATAGTACTACTGTGTAACAAAGTAAACCTGAGACAGATGAAATTAAAGTTTTATACATACCTGGGGCTTCCTCCAGCCGCCTTCAGGATAATCAGTCCCTCGTTGTCCTCCTCCGCCACCTGGATCTTCTGCTATGAGTCCAGGTACTTGAGCCAGTCAGGCATAGTGCGCATGCACACACTCCGCCGCCAGGAGCATACTACACCTGTGCAGCACTATTGCGCAGGTGCAGAATGTTCCTGGCTGTGGGAGCGGCATGCGGCCGAACAGCGCTGACTGGCTGAATTACCAGGACTCATAGCAGAAGATCCGGGTGGTGGAGGACAGCGAGGGACTGATTAGCCTGAAGGGGGCTGGAGGAAGCCCCAGGTATGTATAAAACTTTACTTTTCATCCGTCTCAGTTACCCTTTAATTTGTAGTCACCAAACCAAATTTTAACAACATATCAAATTATTTGATTTCATCAGCAAAGGGAGTGCATACATTTGCATAAATCAGCATCAATGCAGAATTATTTCCATCTCGTTGACCATCTCTATTAGTGACACAGCTACACATCAGGCTTTATTCTTACAGCATAGATGTTATTTAGTATATAGAAAAGTCTCCCCTGAGCGCGCCCAGCCGGGCTGCAGCTCTCTTAAGCTGCTCCAGACCTTGTCTCAGATTTCTACACCTTTAAACCTATTTGTGCTGAAACTGGACTCAAAATACAGAGGAATTCCACCCACCACGACCAAGGCTACAACTACAACCAACCAGAACAATCGGATTACTTTGGATGGCAGAGATTTAAACTGGATTGAAATCCTCCATGAAGCTCACCTCTGCTGAACACACCAAGCCTTCTAACAGCTGACCTGAAACAAGACCTTCAACCTCTCTGGAAACTTGATTGCCTGTGATTGCCCTCACTCCACCCTGTGAGTAATCCTTTATACATTATCCAAGGCATATGCACCAAGTGACTATTTTCCACATTTATGTTATCATTTATCTTCTAAAACAAGGAACTTTACTTAAAATAAATCTATGATCCAACTCTGTGTAGGAATGAAAGGATTTTGCATAGACCCCCTTTGATCCCAGCAGGACTCCAGAAGTACAAGCTATCTGAACAAGTCTATTGTCTCTAATGTCAACATACAAATACTCATCAAAGGACCTTTTCTCTGCATGCCCTCCCAAGAATCAATTACAAATTAACACCTCTCTGGCTCTACTCTTAAAATCCTTTGGGATACTCAGGAAATGCAGAAGGGGGCGGAGAGGTAGTGGATCCAAGTATAAAAAACATATTTGCCCTCAGAAAAGCTTAATCACAGCTACACTCTGCAATGCCAGATCGATAAATAATAAGACTGCAACTATACATGACCTAATAGAGCTCTCTGATTTGACCTTTTTGACAGAGACCTGGCTTGGGAAGCATGCAGGCCCAACTCTTGAAGCAACCGTGCCGGCCAATTATTCAATCTTGCACTGTGAGAGACAAGTCGGCAAGGGTGGGGGGGTTGCCATATGCTTCAGATCCTCCTTGAACATAAGGCCCCTGCCCATAGGCCCCACTGAAACCTTTGAATGTATTGCAGCTCAACTGTCAGCAGAAGTAAACATCAACATATTGCTCATATACCGCCCCCCAAAAAATGGTCCAGCCTTTCTTAAGGAAATATCTGAACTCTTATCCTGCGTAACAGTGGAACACCCTAGATGGATCATCCTGGGAGACTTCAATGCATGGGTGGATGATCACGACTCCCAGCTAGGAAGTGAACTACTTCTCATAATGAATGAACTGGGTTTCTCTCAGGCTATCAACCTCCCCACCCATACGAAAGGGCACACCCTGGATCTTATATTTCATTCCGGACTTTTAATATCACACATGGATATAAACCCAGTGGTATGGTCAGACCACCACACCATCCACTTCTCTCTGACAGCACCAGCGATAAAACACAGAGGGAAAGAACTCATAAAATACCGTTCACTGAAAGATGTCTCACCCCAGCACGTTCAGAATATCCTCAACTTCGACGCATTAACCAATCATTGCGCAGACCCAGACTCCATGGTCCTGATTTACAACCATGCAGTGTCATCTGCCTATGACGCCCTCGCTCCAGTTCGCATCAAACGATCTACACCACTTCACCATGCACGGTGGTTTGACAGCTCACTAAAGGACCTAAAGAAAGAAGTGCGCAGACTAGAAAGGAAGTGGCGAAAATCTCAGAATTCAAAAGATAAACACACCCTTGTCTCTCACCGGGAAAGCTACCAGAATGCGATCACCAAGAAAAAATCCTCCTACCTATCACAGGAGATCGCAAAGGCCGCCAACAGACCAGCCCAACTATTCCGCACAGTTGATAGACTATGTAATCCATCCTGTCTAAAACCCACTATAACTCCCTCAAAGGAGCTATGTGAGAAATTTGCCTGCTACTTTGCTGACAAAGTATCTTCTATTCGGTCTCTCATTCAGTCCACAGCACCCAAGACTCATGCAACTAATGGAAATAGCTGCAAAAACAACCTAACACCCTGGACTGATTTCAAAAGTATTAGTGAGGAAGAGATCTCAGACACCCTCTGTCGTCTCCACCAGACAACCTGCGACCTGGACCCTGGACCAACTAAACATATGCTGAAATGCCCTGACCTGCTTGGTCCAGCATTTCACAAAATAGTAAATTGCTCTCTGCATGCAGGGAGGTTTCCTACCTCTCTAAAAGAAGGAATCATCAAGCCCCTTCTCAAAAAACCTTCCATGGATCCAGATGCTATGAGCAGCTACAGACCTGTCTCCAACCTCCCCTTCTTAGGTAAAGTTATTGAAAAGGCTGTCTATCTGCAACTTGAAACCAGGCTGTCAGTAAACAACATCCTGGACCTTCTACAATCTGGCTTTAAGAAACACCACAGCTGTGAAACAGCCCTCATCCAAGTCTGCAACGATCTGCTCATGGCAAGGGACAGAGGGGAATGCTCCATCCTAATCCTGTTGGATCTCTCAGCTGCTTTTGATACAGTTGACCATGAAATCCTGCTTAACAGACTGCAGGAGTACTGTGGCATCAGTGGATCAGTCCTCTAGTGGTTCAGATCATTCCTGACTGACAGAACACAGAGAGTATCCCTAGGACCTATAATGTCCAAACCTGCACCTCTACAATTCGGAGTGCCACAAGGATCAATCCTATCCCCTCTGCTGTTTGCAATCTACATGTTGCCACTCGGTACACTTATCCAACGACATGGCCTGACGTACCACTGCTACGCCGATGACACACAGCTATACCTGTCCTTCAAACCTGGTGGAACAGACCCTACCCCAAAAATAAACTCTTGCTTAGCTGAGCTTCAGGCATGGATGAATGATAACTGGTTGAAACTGAATGCTGACAAAACTGAGGTCCTGTTTGTCCAAAGCCAGTGCTCGCCATCAAAACAGCTCTATCCTAAAGCAACACCAATCAGGATTGGGAATTCAGACATAAACAGCTCCAACCTTGTGCGCAGCCTTGGCGTACTAATCGATGGGGAATTGAGTTTCAGAAACCAAATTTCATCTGTAGTTAAATCTTCCTTCTTTCATCTGAAGAACATTGCAAAGATTAAACATCTGATTCCCCCAGAGGATCTTCCAACCCTAGTTCACGCCTTCATCACATCACGGCTGGACTACTGCAATGCCCTTTATGTTGGTCTCCCCAAAAAGGACCTGCGTCGCCTGCAATTAGTGCAGAATGCTGCTGCCAGATTGCTAACAAACCAGCCTCGCCACTGTCACATTACACCGATCCTTCACTCACTGCACTGGCTACCAGTAGAATGGAGAATACTCTTCAAGATTGGACTGCTGACATTCAAATCCCTGCACAATCTGGGCCCTGGATACATGAAGGACTTGCTGAAGCTGCACCACACCTCTCACAACCTCAGATCAGCAAGTTCTATAAACTTGGTCACTCCCAGAGTGCACCTCAAAAAATCTGGAGACAGAGCCTTCTGTCATGCTGCCCCTACTCTTTGGAACTCCCTACCACACCCAGTAAAGACAGCACCATCCCTGGAGCTATTCAAATCCAGACTGAAAAGCCACCTGTTTAGCCTGGCATTTCCAGATTTATAAAATTCTTCCCCTGTACCACGATGGTCGGAGCCATGCTTATGCGCTTTGAGTCCCACGGGAGAAAAGCGCTTTACAAATGTTATTTGTTGTTGTTGTTGTTGTTATAAGAGATTCCTGTGTACACATCATATATACAGTCACAATCAGATATGTATATCTGACCTTAAAAATACGGGGACTGCTTTATTGAAGCAGCACAAGTAACTCATTTTGATTGGTTTATTTCATTTTTGTGGACTAAGCACAGCTATTACTGTATATATACATTATTTTTAATGACTATTATCTGAGAAATAGAACATTTTATCATATTTTTTATTTTAATTACAGTTACAAATTCATTAGGAGTCGGAGTCGGTGCATTTTTTTCCGACTCCGACTCCAGGCACCCAAAATTGCCCGACTCCACGACTCCGACTCCACGACTCCGACTCCACAGCCCTGTTGCAATGTGTATGAGTGCGGAATTTGCAATATAAGAGAATAGTTGTTCTACTCACAGAGGTGGGTTGCAATGGGAGCAACCAACCACAGGAAGCAGGTGGAGACAATGAAGCGACTCGAGGTGGCCCAACTGGACCTGGATGCTGTCGCTCTCCTAGGTAAAAGTGACAGGTGTCACCGTGATCAGCCTGCTAGCTGCGATTGCAGCTAGTGGACTGTTTTTAGCCGAAAAAGGGAATAAAAAACCCTTTGTTTACCTTTGTAGAGCGCTGTGATCTCCTGCGCTCTACGGGGGGACAATCGGCGGTCCCTCAGAGCGGCTGGAGGATGAAGCCCTCTCATATGCTGACTCTTATGAGAGGCGGGAAAGAGGATGGATCGGTGTCCAGGGCCAGTTTAGGACGGAGAAAGAAGGAGGGAGGGAATGAATGAAAAACAAAGAAAAAAACAAAGATCACCGCAGCAATCAGAGACTTCCTAAAGAGTGTCCTATTAAGGACAAGAAAAGGGGGAAGAATTAATTTGTATGGTAAGTGTTATGGCTGTGCAGCACGCTGACAAAGCTGCACAGCCGTGTTTTGTGAAAAATAGCCTGGTCACTCGGGAAGGTAAAGCCTGTGGTCCTTAAAGGCAGGGCTGTGGAATCGGAGTCGGGGCAATTTTGGGCTTCCGGAGTTGGAGTCGGAGTCATGGTTTGAGAAACTGAGGAGTCAGGAGTCAGTCGCATGATTTTTGTACAAAATACACAGCCCTGTTAAATATTAGCCTAAAGGGGCCCATACACTCAGCCGATTTTCTGGCCGACCGATCGATCAAAATCGATCGATCGATTGCAAATCGGTTGGCCGATCGACGGCCGATTTTGATGGATTTCCATCGAACTGGCAGGGTGGAAAATCTAGGTTGATCTGATGAGATTGCTTATCATTTTGCATTGGCCCTAATGGAAATCTGATGGCAAAAAAATGCCATCAGATCGAATTTCAATAGATTTCAAACTAAAATCTATTGGAATTCTATCCTGGTAAAAAATGTTCTAAAAACACATCAGATAGATCATCAGATGCATTTCTTCTCTATCTGCTGCTAATCTGACGAGTGTATGGGCACCTTAAAGAGGAACTGTAACGGCAAAACGTCCCCTGGGGGGTACTCACCTCGGGTGGGGGAAGCCTCATGATCCTAATGAGGCTTCCCACGCCGTCCTCCATCCGTCAGGGGTCTCGCTGCAGCCCTCTGTACAGCCGTGACGTAATATTTACCTTCCCGGCTCCTGCGCAGGCGCTCTGACAGCTGTCGGCTCCGAAGTGGGCGGAAATACCCGATCGCCGTCGGGTCCGCTGTACTGCGCAGGCGCAAGTCTCTGGCGCCTGCGCAGCAGAGCGGACCCGACGGAGATCGGGTATTTCCGCCTACTTCGGAGCCGAAAGCAGCCACAGCGCCCCCGCTGGAGCCAGCAAAGGTAAATATTGAAATTACAGTCGGGCCTGTCGCCGGCTGTTCAGAGGGCTGCAGCGCCACCCCCGTGGGACGGAGGACGGCGTGGGAAGCCTCATTAGGATCCGAAGGCTTCCCCCACCCGAGGTGAGTACCCCCCAGGGGATCTTTTTGAAGTTACAGAGTCTCTTTAAGGAGTCGGTGTCTGAGCAATTTTGGGTACCAGGAGTCGGAGTTGGAGTCGGAGTTGGAGTCGGAGCCGTGGTTTCAGAAACTGAGGAGTCGGAGTTGGAGTCGGAAGATTTTTTTACCGACTCCACAGCCCTGCTTAAAGGAATACTATCGATTCACATATTTTTTTCAATTGACACAGGAATTGTTTGGGAAGTGCTGCTAAGTACTGGTTTATACAGTTTAGTAGCAACCTCTTTGTTTACTGTTATCAAAATACTTTCACACTTTACTGACGCCAAAACTGAGGGCAGACTGAGCCATGAGGAGAGTGAATATTCCCCTCACACTTGATCAGTGAACTCTATGTGTAATGCTGGGGATACACGGTACGTTTCTGTACAGTGTATCGACCAGCTGATCCGGCCAGCTGATAATATTCAGCTGGCCTGATCAAGCCGCTCGACCCCCGCCCACTCTATTCCCGCCTGCGGACAATGGCAGGGAATCGAGCGCTGATAAGGAGGCGGGGGAGAGCGGTAATAGATTCGCGCGGACGAGCGGGGACGCAGCTGGGGTAGATCCGGCGGCTAATCGAGCCGCCGGTCGACCCATCTATGCCCGGCATAACTCTGTGTGTGACAGAGAGAAAGCTCCCAACAGCTGCAGCTTCTATGTCCTGTGTTTCTGACTGAAGTGTCTGAAGAGAGCAGAGGAAATGTAACTAATTGTCACAGCTTTTCATACTGTTTTTGCTTTCAGAGTTTGATATGTTGTTTGATATGTTTGATATTTGCTTTCTGTAGTCTGATGTGCAACACTGGCTGTGAATTGAAGCAGACACCCCTTCTGCAATTGATTTGTCCCAATATAGCTAAATCCTACCCTCAATAAATTACAGCTTTTGCCTCTGATATTTAACATGAAAAGTAGGAAAATGTTTACACAGCTACTTAGACATTATTTGTACATTGTCATTTTAGAACACTTGGGTATTGATAGTATTCCTTTAAGTGGGTAAATTGTATAAGCAGGTATAGAAGGCAGAGGGGGACACTGGAGGCACAGAGAAGGCACAGTGTTCCGGCTTAAGAACAGATTCAGGTTAAGAACGAAACTACAGTCCCTCGTTAACCGGGGACTTCCTGTAGTCGAAGTCGGATGATTTTTGTACCAAATCCACAGCCCTGGATATGACACTGAGCACTCAACTTCTATAGCCGAACATGGCGAGGCCTGTGCTGAGTGGAACCCGTCCTGTAGGGTCTTGGCCACCGTGCTGCAGCTCAGTTTCAGGGTGTTGCCAATCTTCCTATAACTTAGGCCATCTTTATAGCATACACAAAACAGAAAAAGATCCAGGAGCATCTCATTTGAAAAAGTAGTAAAACTTCTCAATCTTTAATAGAACAATTCCATAAAAAATGGTAGGCAGCATAAAAAACACAATACTTATCAGTCCAGAAGCACATATGCAGCACAGATAAGGAAGGTATGGAGAGGTGCGCAGATCGACAGCCGTTTCGCCCCACAATAAGGGCTTTATCAAGATGGCCATCTTTGTGTCGAGCAAGAATTCATTTTTTAAGATCCTCAGAGAGGTCTCTGCCATGAGGTGCCACGCTGAGCCTCCAGTGACCAGTATGAGAGAGTGTGTGAGCGATAACACCGAATTAACACACCTGTTCCCCATTCACACCTGAGACATTGTAGCACTAACAAGTCACATGACCTTGGGGAGGGAAAATTTCTAACTGGGCAGAATTTTAACATTCTTTACTTAGAGGTGTACTCGCTTTTGTTGCCAACGGGTTAGACGTTAATGGTTGTGTGTTATACAAGCTCTACACTGACTTCTTTACATTTTATCAAAGCGTTACATCTTCAGTGTTGTCCCATGAAAATAATACATTATTTATAAGATGTGAGATACTGTCTGTACAGTTTATATTACAAAGCATGCTATATACACACCTTTTATTTGTAGCACACCCTTGTTTGTCTGAATTGTGCACTATACTTAGAAGTTGTTGGTGTTGCATAAATCAATAATAATAATAAAAATATGATGCATTTTAATTAGACTGACGGTGTTCTCTGTGACTGCTACTGCAAGACTGGTACTGGTGAACTGTTTTCCTGATTACATAAGGCAGATTTTCTGATTCACCCTGTTATTAGTTACAGATAATTATCCATTAATTGTCTTCATGGTTGATCCTGATAATCCACTTTCATCAGTTATGTGTTATGAGTTTTGTTCCGGACGTTGAATTTGCCGTGTGGGCGGGGAGGCCTGTGGTAACAGGGGAAGATTGCCTCAGGAAGTTCCGGCTGCTTGTGACAGGAATACTAGCAACAGCCTAGCACTAGTGATGTCACAGGAGTGTAAACATGCCAGTGGTGTAGTGGTTAGTGCTGTCCCCTTACAGTGCTGGGTCTCTTGTTCAATCCCAGCCAGGGCACTTTCTGCATGAAGTTTGTATGTTCTCCCCGTGTCTGTGTGAGTTTCCTCCGGGCTATCCGGTTTCCACCCACATCCCAAAAACATACAGAAAAGTTAATTGTCACCCCTAAATTGGCTTTAGACTATGATACTTACACTGTATGATCCATACTGTACATAGATATAGGACTGTGGTGGGGATTCGATTGTGAGCCCCTCTGAGGGACAGTTAAGTGACAATACAATATACTCTGTACAGCGCTGCGGAAGAAGTCGGCGGACTATAAATGCGAACTAATAATAAATAATACCTTGTAGTGTTATAATGCCCTATCATGCCTTTTATCATTTACTGAGAAGAAGAGAACACCAAGAGCCCAATATAGTGTAGTATGTACTGGTAATGAAAGATTTATAAAGTAATTCAAAATGTAATACTCACAAACCTGGGTCACCATTAGGCAACCACTGTCAAGGCAGGTGGGGAGATTGTCCTGATTCCACTCAGGATTAAGACGTCGCTCTCTGTAGTAGAAGGAGGAAGTGGGTACAACCCTCCACCTAGGGTGGACTCAATGTAGCAATAAGATAACAGAGGCGCCAAAAGGATAAAAGGGACTAAATGAGCTTAAAAACAAATTTGTTAATAGAGGAGGCCGTGGTGGACTTACCCCCTCGAAGCAGAACACACGACTGTAGATTTTCAGTCAAAAAACGTTTATTTGGTACTCCAAAATAAAGTGCAACGCGTTTCGCAGGTTCGACCTGCTTCATCAGGCAATACAGATAGGAGTAAAAAAGCTGTGAATCATAGAGACCATGCAATCAATGTAACTAGAATGCTTGCATAGGAATCAATATTGTTATAGCTAGTTCATAAAAATCATAGAACTATGGTGACGTATAGAGATAAACATATATATTGTGTATTAAACACACACACACATACATGATTACACACTATAATCCCCCCCCCCCCCCCCCTTAAAAAAAAATTCTTAACTCCTATCTGTACATTTGTTCTAGTTTTATACTTTTTATGTCTGCACATGGAATTGTATGCATACCATACATCACATGTATAGATGTGAAAAAATTAATTCCCTGTACACAGCCCTACCCTTACCCCACGTATCCTCAATACAATATAATATCCTCTCACCCCACTAAACCATTACCCCCCCCCCCCTTCCTCCTGCTTTTCTCCCCCCCCCCCCCCCCCACATATATCCACTATCAAATATTCATATTTATTGCCAATCCACAATCAATTCTATTCTATCCCTTAACCACCTGCTAGGGGGTGCTGTAACAGCCTTCCATCTTACTTACACTGCCACTACCAATATGGCTGAACACACCATCCATCTTTTACCCTGCCCCTAGCAATATGGCCGCTAATACCTCCAATGCACATGTCACATGTGCAGACAGGGTTTTTTTACCCCCTAACTTGTGACATCACTTCCGGTTTGATTGTGGCACCCTCCCATTGGCTCCCGCCCTTCGCTTGGCTGTATATAACAAGCTGGAGTGTCCTCACTCCTCACAGAGGCGCTCAGCTTTGATGTTACTAGCAGATGGTAAGTCTCCTGTTCCTTTTAAGTCCCCATTACAGGTGTTGCTGCACTATTGAATATGTGACCATTTCACTACCTGTTCCTCTCCACCCAAATACACTATAGTTGCTGTTTTTTAAAAAAAATCCTGGATAAATATCCCTGCAATCATTGTCTCCTCTTCTCACCTACTACTGATAGACCTTTTCTTGCACATTTAAGCTGGCCACTAACGGTCCAATTTCTGGTGAAAAATCGTTTGAGCGATCAGAAATTCTGATTGGATTGGTTGTAAATAATCTCCATTGGTGGACACAATCGCCTGAATGAATTTTCGTCGAATGAAAATTTAGATTTTCTTGGTGGTCGTGATAGATAGGAAGTAAAGATTGGTTAGTTGATGGTGTAGTGAACGATTTTTCATCCGATCAGAATTTCTGATCGCTCGAATGATTTTTCGCTAGAAATTGGACCGTTAGTGGCCACCTTAATACTATTGTTACTTGTAATAATTCCACCTGGGCTAATAATAATAACAGCTAACCACTGCTGTGTAAATCACCATTATACATCACGGTTTTTTTTTTTTTTGGGGGGGGGGGGGGGGGGGATATATATTGTGTAATCATGTATGTGTGTGTTTAATAAACAATATATATGTTATATATGTTTATCTCTATACGTCACCATTGAATATATGACAGATATATGTATATCTCTATACGTCACCATTGTTCTGTGATATTTTTATGAACTAGCTATAACAATATTGATTCCTATGCAAGCATTCTAGTTATATTGATTCCATAGTCTCTATGATTCACAGCTTTTTTACTCCTATCTGTATTGCCTGAGGAAGCAGGTCGAACCTGCGAAACGCATTGAACTTTATTTTGGAGTACCCAATAAACGTTTTTGACTGA
Organism: Hyperolius riggenbachi; assembly: GCF_040937935.1. Lineage (NCBI taxonomy): Eukaryota > Metazoa > Chordata > Amphibia > Anura > Hyperoliidae > Hyperolius > Hyperolius riggenbachi. Next base: position 74,108,193 of record NC_090649.1, on the reverse strand, counting down.
AAATCTACAGTTGTATGTTCTGCTTCGAGGGGGTAAGTCCACCACTGCCTCCTCTATTACCAAATTTGTTTTTAAGCTCATTTAGGGCCCTTTTCCACTAGCGCGTTTGCGCTAGCTGAATCGCAAAACCGCAAACCGCTAGCGATTTTACAATCGCTACGGTTTGCTTTTTAACATAGGAATCGCGGTAGGTCATTTCCACTACCGCGATTCGTTTTTTACTTGATCGCGCCGCGGAGCGACTTTTGCCGCGATTTTGCTATGCAGTGCATAGCATAGCAAAATCGCGGCCGCAAACGTCGGGAAAACGGCGGAATTGCGATTCAGCAATCGCTAGCGTTCAGCGCGAACGCTAGCGACTGCTAGTGGAAAAGGGCCCTTAGTCCCTTTTATCCTTTTGGCGCCTCTATTATCTTATTGCTTTTATCATTTACTGTACATCAGTCTGCGCTATGCGCAGTGTTGTAATAACATGTCCATTTTATTCCTCTCAATAAGCCTTATGTGTTAGGCATAGAAAAACCCACATGGCATGCCTTTTTTGTTTAAAACCTCGGGCTTGATTCATTAACCTCCTTGGCGGTAATCCTGAGTTAGGGTCAGGGTGGAAAACCGCAGCTCAGAGCGGTAATCCTGACCTGTGCTCGGGGTAGCCGCTGGAGGCTGTATGCAGAGCAATCCGCGCAGCGGGCGTTTCTACATGCCTCTCGGGGGATCCTGACGTCGGCCGCCATTTTTCTTCCTCTCCTCCGGGGCTCTGTTTCCTCCTGGTGAGATTGATGGCTGTCGTCATGACGACAGCCGGCAATCTCACTTTAGAGTTGCAGTGCCACCCGGAGGATGGAGGCATAACTGCAGCGCTGGAGCCATGGAGGCGAGTGATTGCTGGGCTGCTGCAGATCTCCCTGGCAGCATGATTTTTTCCAGGTTTTAGGGGGCAAAAAAATTGCTCCGCTTTTAGACCCTAAAATCCAGAAAGGATCATAACGCCAAGGGGTTAAGCTGCACTGCTAAAGCAGCACACCCTAGTGTGAAGGAGTAGATGCTAATGCACGCCTTACATAGTGGTGCTCACTGCTATGTAAGGAGTGTGCCTTTCTTAGATAGGAGCGTGCCTTACTATGTTAATCAGAGCTCTCCAACCCTGTCCTCAAGGCCCACCAACAGTACATGCTTTGCAGGAAACCCACAAACATGCACAGGTGGGGTAATCAGTGTCTCAGCAGAGCTGATTACCTACCTGTGTGGATATCCACAAAACATGCACTGTTGGTGGGCCTTGAGGACAGGGTTGGGGAACACTGAGTAAGGCATGCATTAGCGGCTGCTCCTTCACATTAAGGTGCGCTGCTTTAGCAGTGCAGCTTAATGAATCAAGCCCCTTATCTATTGCATTCACAATTATGTGTTGCATTTACAAATCATGTCATTGTGTTTTCATTTACTTTTTACACATCAGTAGTAACAACAACAGTAATAATTGTTAGAAGCCATCCACATTAATTATCCAATCCAGATAACATGGGTCTGATTATGTCACTGGTTTCGCAGTCACACATTGCGTATGTGAGGCATTTTTCTTTATTCAGCGAGTTTTACTTTCACCCGCAGTTTTGTATATTTTACAATGGGGCAGTGAGCCATGTGACATCGGTGACACAATGGCAAGCTATATTTAGCAAGAAGGGCATAAATTCTCCTATACTGTTACTCTGTGTCCAGAAATAGACGGTGATCTCACTGGTCTCACTTGTAGAAAGGTGAAAGAATCTGCAGTTCAGTAACAGCTGAGTAATGCTGAGGTATTTTCATTCTAAATAGCTACGCAGGTTCCTGAAGTGATGTCACACTTTCTTTTCTTTTAGTGTCTATTTTTGTATGATTTCCAGATACACTGGGCTCTTTGAGGGTTGTGTTCCAAAGGAGGCTCCTACACACCATACAATTAAAAAAAATATATATTTTCTTTATTTTTTAAAAAAAATTCAAGGTTCAATAAAAGACAATTTGAGGTAGATAGTACAGTATATCATCGTCACAATAAACTCAAAGGGACCAGGAAAAGTGGTTTACTATATCAGAAGTTTACTGTGACAGAAATTTACCTAGAAATAGCCCAGCATGCCCTAGTTCAATCTCTGCTTCAAAGGACCAACTCTGTCCTCCCATTGGAGGTACAGTACAAGCACTTACACAGTTGGTGGACTATAGGGCTAAGTATACCTTAGGGCTGCATAGCCAGGCTGGAGAAATTGCTAGTACAGTATCCAGGGCTTCTTAAAGTGCATGGGAACCCGTTTTTTAAATAAAAAAGTCAGATACTCACCTAAGGAGAGGGAGACTTTGGGTCCCATAGAGTGTCCCCTCTCCTCTCCCGGTCCCGGCTGTTGTTATGGCTCCCCTGTAACGGTATTCGACCGTTTCGGTCAAACACCGCTGTTTCCCGGCCGAAGGGAGGCTTCGGAAATGCGGGCCGCTCTACACTGCGCACGCGCGAGCACCCTCTATGACGCACTCGCGCATACGCAGTGTGGAGCCGCCTGTCTTTAGGAGGACTCTGCTCCCAAAGACTTCCGAAGTTCCCTCGGCGGGGGATGTGAACGGGGGAGCCAGCGCAGCACGGAGGGCACCGGGAGAGGAGAGGGAAGGCCCTTTAGGACTGAGCCTTCCCTCTCCTTAGGTGAGTATCTGACTTTTTTTTATTTACATATGGGTTCCCATTAGCTTTAAAAATTGCAGGTGTTGCTGAACAGAGGCAGCCACTCCCTTCCTGTGAGTGGCTCCAATACCTCAGTGAGTGTGACTTGCAGCACGTATCCTACAAAACTTTCTGCTCACACTTTATCCAATCATGATGCCTCTCTTCAAAATCAGAATCAATTTTATTTCGCCAAGCATGACTGGGTCAGGCCCGGAATTGGGTTTGGAACAATGGAGCGGTACATAGAAAGAAAGGCAGGAAAAACATTAGAATGACGGTAATATCTCATACTCAAATATAGGCACACACGAATATACAATCAGCAATTAGATATGCACACTGCTGAAGACTGCTGCAGGTGGTAGAATGCTAAGGGAGTTCAGGAGGCTAACGGCCATCAGGAAGAAAGAGTTCTTGTGTCTGGTGGTCTTGGTGGGGATGGCCCGAAGTCTCCGACCCAGTGCAAGTGGGGTGAAAAAACAGTGGCCTGGGTGAGAGAGGTCACTTGCAATCCACAGTGCCCTGGTTCGCAGTCTTGTGTTATACAGATGGTCAAGTGGGGGCAGAGGTCTCCCAATGATCCTCTCCGCCGACCTAATGATCCTCTAATTTGTGCCTGTCACTGGCGGTGGCTCCCACATACCACACCAAGATGGCGGAGCAGAGGATCGATTCAATGGTGGCAGTGTAAAAGCATGTTAGAATCTCCTGAGCCATGCCGAACTTTTGCAGTTGGCGGAGGAAGAAGAGTCTCTGCTGGGCTTTCCGTTGGGTTGACACGATATTGACTCTCCAACTGAGATCGCTGGAGATGGTGGTGCCCAACAGGCGAGCGCAGGGCACTCTGCCCACCTCAGTGCCATCGATGTAGATGGGAGGTAGGGTAGGTGCCGACTTCCTAAAGTCAATTATAAGTTCGACGGTTTTGGCCGTGTTGAGCACCAGGCTGTTCTCTTTACACCAGTGGCATAGTCTTTCCACCTGCTGCTGGTAATCCCGGATGTTGTCCTTGGTGACGAGGCCAACAATGGTGGTGTCATCCGCAAATTTTATGACTTTGACAGAGTCTGCCGTGGATCTGCTATCATTCTGCAATCAGTCTGCCGTGGATCTGCAAGATGCAGCCAATCATGATAAGCCCCTCGCATCTGTAATGCGAGTGGCTCTGATACCTCCACAGGTGGCACTTATCACTCTCCTCTCCACTCTCCTTAGTTTTGCAGTGAGTAGGCCTGCACTGATCTGCACTACAAGTGAAAGTAGCCTGTACTGTGCTCCACATGCTACCGGGAGCATCATCGCTACCAACGGAAGAGATACCTAGTAGTGCATACAATGCCGTGGGAGGACTGAGGTGATCATTTTATAGGCGATTGCAAAGTGGAAGTGGTAACGCTGCATTCTCTTTTGTTTACGTTCACATTATGCCTCATTTTCCCCAGGCTGCCTATTTGTACAGTTCTGTATATCTAGCGCCGTTGCCATTGTTCTTGTTTTACAAATGTTATCAGGTATCAACTCGTCTGCAACCAGCCTGAAGAGAGCAGTCGACCATGGGTTTCACACTGACATATTTATCCAGTAAAGAGTCAGCAACACTTGGGGCCATAGAGCTTGCTAAGTCGCGTCAGTCGGGGTCTTCTGCGCATGCACAGAGGTCCGTGCATGTGCAGAAGACCCCAACTGACACGACTTAGCCAGTTACTGGAGCTGATTGCGGCTGAACGGGGCACGCGGGAGGACGGCGTAGGACTCAGCGGTGCTTATGGGGCTGGAGGAAGCCCCGGGTAAGTATCAAATCTTTCTTTTAGGACGTCTCTGGTACACTTAAAGCGGAATATAACCCTGCATTTCAACTTTGCTCTAAAACATTATTTACAGTATATTATATGCAACCAGCATTTTTTTTTTTTTACTAGACCAGCATTGGAAGGGTTACACACAGCTTTAAAGTTCCTGGAGATTTCTTCAGACGCATCCGAAGCTGACAAAGATACATTTTGTTTACATAAATGTATCTAAGTGTTGAATGTGACTCACTCTCTCAGGAGCTGGAGGACAGCCAGAGTGTGTAACATTTCTCAATAGATACATATAACTAAATAGAATGTAACAATCTGAACTTCTGCATATCTCTCCCGGAACCTTAAACCTCTGTGTTTAACCCTTCCAATGCTGGTCTAGTAAAAAAATAAAATAATGCTTTTTGCATATAATATGCTGTAAATAATGTTTAAGAGCAAAGTTGAAATGCAGGGTTATATTCCGCTTTAAAGGAAGCCCCAGGGAAGTATGGAACCTGAGACACTTCTGGTCTCAGGTTCCAGAAACTAAGACAACTCATGCGATAAGTTTAGGGCATCAAAACAGAGATGGTCAAATGGAGTCCTATGCAAGATTACTGCTGACACTGCCCTGCTGGCCAGTTTACAGATTTTGGGAGAGACAGTTGGTAAGATGCTAATGATTATGGTTTTCATGAAAGTTGTATACAGCTCAGAACCAAGCCAAATAAATGAATAGTGCAAATACCATATTTATACTCGCACACAAACCGAATTTTTGACACCCCCCCCCAAAAGTGGGTCAAAAGTTGGGAGGTCAGCTTGTATGCGAGCCATGTGGTCCCACCCCACCCTAGCTATACTGGGCACTATACTACATACTGGGGCACTACCTACCCATACTGTGCACTTTACTAGCCATACTGGGGCACTACCTACCCATACTGGGCACTGTACTGGCTATACTGGGGCACTACCTACCTATACTGGGCACTATACTAGCTATACTGGGCACTATACTGGGGCACTACCTACCCATACTGGGCACTTTACTAGCTATACTGGGCACTATACTACCTATACTGGGCACTATACTAGCTATGCTGGGGCACTACCTCCCCGTACTGGGCACTATACTAGCCATACTAGGCACTATACTAGCTATACTGGACACTACCTACCCATACTGGGCACTATACTAGCCATACTAGGCACTATACTAGCTATACTGGGCACTTTACTAGCTATACTGGGTGCTATACTGGGGCACTACCTTACCCATACTGGGCACTTTACTAGCTATACTGGGACACACTAGGGGAATAAGGCGGCCAGCATTTCCTACCCCCGGCTTATATGGGGGTCAGTCATTTTTTCCCTGTTTTTTTTAGGTAAAGTGGGGGGGTCGGCTTATATGCGAGTATACACGGTATGAGCATATCCAGTAAACCAAATCAAAGCTTTATGTATAATAAACTAATGAAAAGGTTGATGATGTGCAGTATTTACACATCTTGCTTAGTTCAAACATTAGTTTGTTTTTCCAAGGTCTTGTGCTGGAGTGAGTTACAGTAGAGTCAGTTACCCGGCACCGAGGGGGATTGGCTGATGCCAGATAAGTGTGCTCTCTGGTTGCTCAATATTAAAAATAGGTCTAGCTAAGTCCAGGGCTATGGAGTGGGTACAAAAATCATCCGACTCCAACTCTGATGGACTCCTCAGTTTATGAAACTACCGACTCTGACTCCACAGCCCTGCATAATACAGTGCTATACCTCACTCCATAACATGAACTCTGTATTAAATCTTAAATTGTAGTAATTGAAAGTATTTCAACCTTGGGGGAGTCATGGAACCCATTCTTTAAGCACAGCAGAGCCTAAGAACCTGGCCTTCACCACTGTGAGTACTGCCGGCTATTTGTACTAGTTGGTTGAGGCTGCCAGTTAGTTGAGTTTTGGATAACTGGGCCTCTACTGTATTGTTGTCACTCCTGCATTGCGGCATTGTTGTGATGAGTGATTCAGTATTGCCTGAGTGCTCTGATGAGGTGCGGTATTGTCTCCTGCGATGACCTGTTGACCCGGGTGAATTGCAGGAAATGGTGAATCAATAGGCATTCTCTTTAGGCGTTGTCGACCTACACTGTAGATGGGTTAAACCTCTCTCCATCGCTTTCAGTCGAGCAGAGTGCTGAGCAGGATCCTCAGAACAATGCAGCCATATAGGCGTCAGAATGGATTTCTTTTGTTCAAACAATCATACGAGCAATAAAAAGGGTGACCTCTGGTGTGATGGACCTCTAGTGTGATGGACCTGACTTCCTGGCTGGACTGTCCTCTCCTCACATCGAGACTGTGCGGCTCCTGTCTGCTCTCCACTGTATCCTGTCCCTTCTGCTGTTCTTTTGTTTTCCATCCTAAAATAGGATGGCAGATGAGTGATTTTTAGGTTTTGACTCTGGTGCAGAGCGGGATTTCAAAGCATGTGTTTTGTGAGGGAAAACACTCAGAAAGTGATGAGTTGAAAATGAGAAGAGTTTTTGTTCAGAGTATTGTCATGGATCACAGAAAAAAGAGAGAGAGGTATCCCCATAGACAGCACCAGACTAATAATATTCCACAAAATATAAATTTTTATTGTAATCCAAAAAAAACATCAAATATAAAAACACTTAAAAAGTCACAACATGTGACCAACAAGGTCTCTCAATCCCATAAATCAATAAATAAAGTATTGCAATAACACTTGGCATGAAGGACAATTAACAGGTACAATATGCGTCGTTGCCTCTTTAAATAATTTGATAGTAGTGAATGTCATAAATTTAGAAAATGCATAATCACAAAATTAGTGAAACAGAATAAGTTCTGAATAAGTCAAGTGTGCAGACAATCAACATTAATAAAGTGCATGATAAACTACCATATTAGCTTGCAAAACCTAATAATATAATTTAATTAAATGAAGGTAATCAATTAATATACGCTGACTCTAACAAGTCATAACAACTACGGTAATGATAAAGTGCTCAGTGCGGAGTAAAGTGAAGAGTAGAAGATATGCAACTTACGCAGAATATATAGGTAAAAGAGAGTCCGCTGTCCAGTACGCCAGGGGGGAAGGAGAGGCACCTGAGAGGCAGACTTAGTGCACCACGCAGTTGAGCCCACTTGACTTATTCAGAACTTATTCTGTTTCACTAATTTTGTGATTATGCATTTTCTAAATTTATGACATTCACTACTATCAAATTATTTAAAGAGGCAACGACGCATATTGTACCTGTTAATTGTCCTTCATGCCAAGTGTTATTGCAATACTTTATTTATTGATTTATGGGATTGAGAGACCTTGTTGGTCACATGTTGTGACTTTTTAAGTGTTTTTATATTTGATGTTTTTTTTGGATTACAATAAAAATTTATATTTTGTGGAATATTATTAGTCTGGTGCTATCTATGGGGATACCTCTCTCTCTTTTTTCTGTAATACTCATGAAGTCTGTTTCCCTTAGCACATTCTAATTGAGATATTGTCATATATATTCTATAAAGAATTTATTTTGCATGGTGCTGGCCCAACCTTTTTTGAGTGTATTGTCATGGATCAGTCACAAAACAATTCAACCTTTTAACTTTTCGGTACAGATAGAGGTGTATTATTAAAGAACTAGTAGACCTAAGCCCATTTCAAAACGAGCTCTAGGTCGGTGTTGAATCCCCTCCCCTTCCTTCCCTCTCACTCTCCCCATGAACCACGCAGTCACTGCGCATGCGCGTGCCCGCCGCGCCCGCCCGTCCTCCCTCAGCTCTCCTCAGTCTCTGCGTCCCTCCCTGCACATGCGCAGTAGCGCAAAACACGGGAGACACACACACACACACACAAACAGGAAGTGCAGGGATGGGACGCAGAGACAGTTAGGTTATATTATAGAGGATGTAACATTTACAGAGCTGTCGGCCCACTCTTGGATTTTGCAGACTCTTTTAGGTCCAGTCCCATACATATACAATAGTGATGGGATTCCAAATTCTATTTTCCGCATTTCGAAAATCAACTTTCCTAAGAGGTATTCGGAAATCAGAGTGCGGACATCGGAATACCGCATTCCCGTGAGTGGTATTTTGAGTATCAAGACTCTGAATTTTTAGGCCAATCACAAGTCTCTGAATTATAAGACCAATAAGAGAATTTGGAAGTGTAGCGTGGTTGGCATTCAGAATTGCGGCTTACACTTAATGTAGCATACGTCAACAAAATATAGCGGATTACGCGAAAAACAGGGTAATTCCACTAAATATAGCTGAATTATTAGGCCAATTGTAGTCTCTAGCAATTCAAACCAGTCCTAGACCCCAGCAAAAAAGATCCTAGCTACCTATCATAAATGTTAACAAACAACTCGAAATTAGCCCACTCGTTTAAAAACAGGCGCTAGGGCGGAACGCCATCCCTCTCACCACCTTCTCATCCCCCCCCCCCCCCCCCCCCGCAATGGCTTTGCTCCCCAGCTTGCCCGGGGGCACATGTGCCTCCTGCTATCCCAAGTCTGCATGCGCACATACGGGCAAGGCTAAACACAGGGACACACAGGACGACGCAGGGACACGGGTTTTATTATATAGCATAATGGCAAAAAAAATGTCTGCTTTCTTTTGATTACCAGTTTAAATGTGGAATTCCGTCAGACTTTGAGATCGATAATTCCTACCACTCCAAATATACAGTAGAATCTTGTTTACAGTACACTGTAAAATAGTTAAACTCTGGCTATAGTAAACTCAGTCACCCAGGTCCCAACAATATGCCTATTTAAATACAGAATGGCCCCATGCAATGAACATGTGTTTTCTCCTAGGAGATAATTTTTCATCTTCTATTTACATTAACTTTTCATCATTTTGCAGTTGAAAAAGTACCATAGTTTAAAAAGCACTATCAACATTATTTTGAGTATTTTCTTGCTTGCCAGTGGTTTTAAAAGCATTTTATTGACAAGTTTGAAAATATCACCTAGGTGAAAACTCAGGAGAAAAAGTTAATTGCATATGGGCCCATGTATGAGCAATTCTGATATATAAAATTTTTTAACATAGTAAACTTTTGGCCAGCTCCCTTGAAGAATACTATAAGGGGATGTTGCTGTAGTTTTAGACTAGGGCACTTAAAAAGATTGTATATTGTAGGGAGGACAAACATCAGATCCATTTTGATATTACAGCTTATGGAGCGCTCCATGCTCCTGGTGTCCTCTGGGCTGAGCACAGAGGGACCAAGCGGCAGTGATGACTCTTTATTTACTTCCATGTAATCACCTCTTCTTCTCCCCTCTGGTGATTAATGCTGTCTGCTTTCCATCCAGACAGCATGACTCATCAGAAGGGAGGGGTCAAGGGTAATCAGCAAGTTCAGCTGTGACTAGACTGCTTAGTAGTTGATTTGAAGCGCAGGATTTTCATATGACAGAAGAAAGGATGTTCAGGGTAAGAAAGGGCATCAGTGCTGTTACCAAACACCTTGACTCACCTTACATGACACAAGCATATTGGTAAAAGTTGTGATGTATTCTTGCTGAGCAGAGAGTACTGAAAGGCGGAATTGCATCTTAACAGACGCAACAGCTAATGGCTTTTCTGACACTTATAGAGGTATGAAAATGTCTTTTAGCAGAGACCTCCGTGGTAACAAGCTGTTTTATTTGTTTCCTAACAAGTTCATGCATCTAAATTTAGTGAAGCAGAAGCCTCTATGGAGACAAAGTTTTATACTGTTATAAATAGTGGCATGTTTCCATTGCATGGATCCTTGGTGCTTCTCAGGATACTGCCAATATAAAGGACTGCATTCACTTTTTAGGGCCCGTTTCCAGAGATGAACGACGGATTAAAAAGGATGAAATCAGAATGGGTTTCATTTGGATATCACCCTCCTAATTACTGCAGCTGAGCGTGTGTGTGTGTGGGGGGGGGGGGGGCATGTTAAACTTACCCAGCATGCATCTTCTTTCATCCGTCCGACACTGTGTTCCAAGCCATGTCACGTGACTACAAAGACTTCCTCCTTCAACCCGGAAGGAGGAAGTGTTTGTAGTCACATGACGCGGCTTGGAACGCAGCGTGGGAGGCGCCGTGGGACGGATGAAAGAAGATGCATGCTGGGTATGTTTAACATGCCCCCCCACCCCGAACACACCCGCTCAGCTGCAGTAATTAGGAGGATGATATCCAAATGAAACCCATTCTGATTTCATCCGTTTTTAATCCGTCGCTCATCCCTGCCCATTTCCACTAGGGCCGAATCTGCAGTGGTTCTCCCAGGGGCATAACTACAAATCATGGGGCCCCTCAGCAAAACTTTGGTTGGGCCCACCCAACGTTCACACCCCTTCCCTACCCCTGGTGATCACAGTCTGGAGGCCCATCTTGCAAGTGTCATACAACAAGTGTGGACATCGTAATTTTGACACCCATCACAAGTGTAGCCACAAAAACATCCGATCTGAAGGATGGACCCCTTTATCAGAGGGACAGAAGTAGTAGTTGAGGCCCCCTTACAGCTCTGGGCTCCCCTGTAGTTACACCTCTGGCAGTGGCGTAATTACAATTCATGGATCCCCCGAATGTTCACAACCCTTCCCTTGCCTCCCCTTGATGCCCCTTACGACCTTGGGGCCCATCTCACAAGGGTTATAGGTGTGGCCATCATGATCTTCACATCATAACAAGTGTAGCCACAAAAACACCTGATCTGAAGTATAGTCCCCTGTATTGGAGGAAGGGAAGGTCAGTAGTTGAGGGGACCTCACAGCTCTGCCCCCCCCCCCCCCCCCGTGTTCTCAGGCACTGCACCCTTCTAGTTATTCCCCTTCTGGTAGCCCATTTACTTTGCTAGCTTTACCATCAACTCTCCACATCTGACCTACTGGCATACCCAAGCAACATTGTGCCATTTGCATAAGTTTCCCCTTGACACACAATAGGCCCCAGAAACCTACCTTTCTGTTCAAAAGACAGCAGGCAATTGGCATTGCTCATTTTACTTCACCTGTTTTGAATGCAAGGTGTGTAATCTGCCCGTTATTCGAGATCTGCACATTTATGCAGGTAGTCAGTCAGGTGCTGCGTCTGTTTGGAAGCACATTACTTTCTACCTTAAAAAAACAAACATAAGTATACTTCAGGTTAGCTCATCCATGTGCTTCATTTTGCATTCAAATTCTTAGAATAGTGATTAGTACGTAATGTTCATCTGATTTGTATTCAAAGTGTGTAATTTAGTCCCTGGGGGATCTGTACATCTCTGTAGGTTTCATTTCATTTGCAGCCTGTGAGCCCTGCCCATCGCATCCTGTCTTTCAAACAAATGTGTATACCATTCATGGCTAGCAGCACCAGGCAAGAATTATGTTTTTAACTGTTAGATTAGTGATTGAATTATGCTTCACTGTTAGAATAGTGGTTAGGTCTCTCCCATGGGGGCACGTCATCGTTGTGGGAGAGTCTAGTAGGGAATACATTGTGCAAATATAATGCTGAAGCTAACCCCCTCCTTTTGCTGTATCTGTTTTGAATGCAAGGTGTGTAATCTGCCCGTTATTCGAGCTCTACACATTTATGCAGATAGTCAATCAGGTGCAGCGTCTGTTTGAAAGCGCTACCTTCTACCCCTCTAGTTACACACCTGATTATGGTAGCTGTTATATAAACCTATGAAATATTGAGGGACAGATAGTATAGTATGGAGTTTGTGTACACAAGATTGTTTTTTTTTTTCTGGACAATAATCTATTGATAACTAGTAGATGTAACAATAGGCTGTTGGATATCTGGCCTTTCAACTATGAAAGCTGTACTGCTTCATTTTGGCAGCTGGAGTTATCCTTTATAAAGTAAATAGTAACAATTGCAGATACTTGAAGACATTCCAACCAATCAATAGTTCCTGTGCCTGAAGAGGAAGTGTGGAGAGCGAGGGCACATCTAAACACGCTGGGAGCAGACTGTGCTTTTGGTATGTGTTATGATTAGCACAGCCTCCCACTGCAGATCTCTACTTGACAAGCTCTTTTCTTTAGTTGCTAAGATATGAAAACAAATAATTAGGACATTTAGTTCCATAGCGGGAAAAGTTCCTCTTTAGTTTACTATTCGGTCCCAGCATTGGAAGCATTCAAGCAGGCCATTCCAGCTCTGACAACAAGGAATGCGCCTTTGTCTTCCACGCGCAGTGAGTGAGCTCATCATTCATAGAGGGCAGTTGGCGAAAGCAAGGTCCTTCTGCTGGCTGCACTAATTGGGCCTCCCAGGTTGCCACCTGGGCAAAAAAAATCTCCTTGTTTGTATTCTAGATTAGAAATCACTGTGAATTTTTATTTTCATTGCCAAAATATGGTCCCGGTGTGTACAGGTCAGGCAGTGGGTACTGGTAGGGCAAGCATACAATGGGAGTCCAGCCTAGCGTAGTGTGGTCAGTTGTTGGCAGAAGATGTGAAGTCAATAGATTGTATGCTCACAAGCAGGGCTTTGGAGTCGGTCCAAAAATCTCAGTTTATGAAACCACCAACCCCAACTCCTGGTAGCGAAAATTACGCTGACTCCTCAGTTTAAAGGTTACCCGAAGTGACATGTGACATGATGAGATAGACATGTGTAATTGTACAGTGCCAGCCTAGCACACAAATAACTAGGCTGTGTTCCTTTTTTTTTTCTTCCTCTGCCTGAAAGATATCAGGTATGTAAGTGGCTGACTTAGTCCTGACTCAGACAGGAAGTGACTACAGTGTGACCCTCACTGATGAGAAATTCCCCTTTTTTATCTCTTTCTTGCTCTCAGAAGCCATTTTCTGCTAGGAAAGTGTTTTATAGTTGGAATTTCTTGTCAGTTAGGGTCACACTGTACTCCCTGTCTGAGTCAGGACTGAGTCAGCCACTTACATACCTGATATTTAACTCTTTCAGGCAGAGAAAGAAAAAAAGGAACACAGCATAGTTATTTGTGTGCTAGGCGCTGTATATACACATCTATCTCATAATGTCACATGTCAATTCTGGTATCCTTTAATACGTACCAAGGCTGTGGAGTTGGTACAAAAATCATCCGACTCCTCAGTTTATGAAACCACCAACCCAAAATGACTCTGACTCCTTAGTCTAATACTTACCAGGTCTGTGGAGTCAGTACAAAACTAATTCGACTCCGCCTTAGTTTATGAAACCCAGGGGCGTAACTACAAATCATGGGTTACGCCCCTGGCATCTCCAGGCACCCAAAATTACTCAGACTCTGACTTAGTCTAATAACTTACCAGGGTTTTGGAGTTGGTATTAAAATCATTAGATTTTGACTCTTGGCTCCTCAGTTTATGAAACCACCGACTCCAAGAACCCAAAATTACTCTGACTTCTTAAAGGGACACTTAAGTAAAAAAAAAAATGAGTTTTACTCACCTGGGGCTTCCAATAGCCCCCTGCAGCTGTCCGGTGCCCTCGCTGTCTCCCTCCGATCCTCCTGGCCCCGCCGGCAGCCACTTCCTGACAGGAGCTGACAGGCTGGGGATGCGAGTGATTCTTCGCGTTCCTGGCCACAATAGCGCCATCTATGCTGCTATAGCATATACCATATAGCAGCATAGAGGGTTCTAATGTGTCTGGGAACGCGAAGAATCACTCGCGTCCCCAGCCTGTCAGCTCCTGTCACCGAAACAGGAAGTGGCTGCCGGCGGGGCCAGGAGGATCGGAGGGAGACGGCGAGGGCAGCGGAGAGCTTCAGGGGGCTATTGGAAGCCCTAGGTGAGTAAAACTCATTTTGTTTGTTTGACTTAAGTGTCCCTTTAAGGTGGCCACTAAAATTTCTAGTGAAAAAATCGTTTGAACGATTAGAAAATTCTAATCGGAAGAAAAATCGTTCACTACACCATCAACTAATCAATCTTTGCTTCCCATCTATCACAACCAACAAGAAAATCCAAATTTTGATTTGATGAAAATCCAATCGAATTTTTATAATCGTTTGTAATTGATTGTGCCCATCAATGGAGATTATTTACAACCAATCCGATCAGAATTTCTTATCGCTCGAGCGATTTTTCGCTAGACAGTTAATAGCTACCTTTAGTTCAATACTTACCTGGGCTGTGGAGTTGGCACAAAAATCATCCAACTCCAAGTACCAAATGTTGCTCTGACTCCTCGACCTTTGACTCCACAGCCCCGCTCACAAGTCTGGGTTGCTGTACCTAGCAACCAAAGTTCGGTCTATAGGGATAATTTAAACTAGGATGAAAGGATACTGTAGACACTTCAAATATATAGAATGATTATAAAATTATAGGCAACATAGGCCTACCTTCATGGTGTTCAACTCTTCACTTATTCCAATCATGTTTATTCAAGTGTGACATGGATGCCAGAAAGCCGCTAGGAGCAACAGGAAGGTTAGAAGACGGCGCTGGGTCCTCCGTAAATATTTTACAACCCCCCCCTCCAAATAAAACCAAAAACAAAACCTGAGCACAGTCCCCATTATCTGGTTAGTTTAGACTTTCAGTTGCCTGAATTCCAGATAATGGGGACTTTGCTTTACATTCTGTAACATTTTAACAACGTTGATGCTGACCAATGTGCAGGTTGGGGGGGAGGGGGGTAAAGGACGAGGGTCATAGCTCTTCAGGGGGCAAAAGCAGTAATGCATTCTAATGAAGTTGTTGTTCAGGAAGCAATGTGAGGCTGATTTAATACCTGTGTTTATACGTACGCTTATCCTTTAGGTTTATTGCATCTGCTCAAATCTCCTATAAAAGCGAAGAATTTAATTAATCTGGTTGCAGCACTGCGAGTGGTGTTCCGCTTCCCAGCGGGAACTTGCCCCTTCAATCATAAAATCTCCTTAATTAGCAGGAGGCACTCATTATGCTGTACAGTATTTCAGCAAAATGAAATTAAACAGAGATTAGAGATTACAAAGCGGCACATACTTATAATGTGTTCATTAAACCGGTCTTCAGCCCCATGCCGGGGGGTCCCAGTAATCTGTTATTCTGGAGCTTAATGGCTGACCTTCCATAGAACTTACAGTAAAGCTACACTTGTATTAAGAATAAAGCCATCTCCTCCAAATCAGCTTTTGTACATTGCAAGGATTAAATTTACGTAGTTCCAGGTCCTCACCTCTTGTGTAAGTCCAAGGAACTACTACAGTGTCTTCCTAATAAAAAGGCAACATGGGTGTGTCAGTGCGCTAGAATGTTGTGGGCACCCAAAGGTTTGGCTTTTTAGATGTGTCAACTCTCCGAGATGGCCTTGATAAACCAAAAGTGAGAATGAGGTTCTAAGAACTTATTTCTGCTATGTGTGCCAAATTATTCACTAGTGAAAATGGGTGTTTGGGTATGTTCTGTACACCACAGGAAGATACAGCAAAGATTCCTAGTATCAGGCACTGGTGGGGATTGGCGGATGCCGGACACATGTGCTAGCCGGCTGCTTGAACATCTGGCCGAAAAAAAGCACAATCCCCCCCCCGGATAGAATACACACTGAGCCTACAGCTACTTCCTGTAGCTCCCAGTGGGCTCCTGCCAGCTTTTTGATGTCCTCTGTGTATTGCTGCTGGTGTGTCACCTAACCTGCGTCGGGTCACATGACAGGAGCCGCACACGGTCGCCACTAGGAGCTATAAGACATCACTGGAGCCTCTGTGAGTGTTCTATGGCCGACAAACCCCTCTAAAACAGTCCCTGAGGCATGCTGGTTAGATGAGACTTCCAGTTGCCTGAGTTCTGGACAAGGCTGTGTTCCCATTTGTGCCGGACCATGTGCAGCTAGCGGTAGCCGATGGTCCGCCGTGGTCCGGCTGTAGCCCTGGCCATATGCTATATGGGGGAATGCATCCGCCTGTCCAGGGCTATTGCGGACTGCACAGAAGTACGGTCCGCTTACTGCATCGGATCACGCTAATCCATTGCAGTGTGACAAATGTGAATGGCTCCTATTTATAAAATAGGAGCCGTTCACTGTGGATCGGAGAAAGGACAAAAAATGTCAATACCTCAATGAAACTCCAATGAAAATAATGTATTAAAAAAAGTGCTTAATTTTTACAATAATTATGTATACATGATTTAGTCAGTGTTTGCCCATTGTAAAATATTTCCTTTACCTTATTTACATTCTGACATTCATCACATGGTGACATTTTTACTGCTGGCAGGTGATGTCACTGGAAGGAGATGCTGCTTGCATTTTTAGGAGTTGGAAACAGCTGTTATTTCCCACAATGCAACAAAGCTCCCACAGTGTGATGTCAGGACCTCAGTGCTGTGAGGTGCTGACATCACACTGAGGGAGGGGCTTCACCACAATATCAGCCATACAGATCCCCCTGATGATAGGTTTGATAAAAGGAATAGATTTCTCATGGGAAAGGGGGTATCAGCTACTGATTGGGACAAAGTTCAATTCTTGGTTACGGTTTCTCTTTAAGTGTGAACAGAGCCTAACGGGGACTTTGCTGTACCTGTTTTATAAACAGAGACCTGTCGCTGCCATGAATTGAAATCAAACCATCTTGGCCATTTTAGCGAATTCCATTTCTTGATGTGACGAGATCAGGGGCTGCTGAACACATGCTAGACTCTTAGAGGAGGTAGTCATTATTGGCCACCTCGGCCGAGCTTTGTCCAGCGTATATACACAGCTTTTTTTGATTGGCCAGTGACTGACCAGACTATGTCCATGTAGTAAAGTCCTAAGAAGAACTTGGCACACCATCACCTTATTTATGGGTGCTTGGCGAAGTGACATAGGCAGTGTCACAAGATAATCCAAGTAGGATAACCACATGCCTTGATAAAGGGGGACCCTGCGCGGCCCTCGAAACAATTGTTGGTCCATCTTGTGGAAACTGGCACAATAAATATTATGTGCTTCGGAGATTGGTGTGCTGACGATCTATGTCCATGTAGTGAGAGGTCCACCAGATTTTAAATACTATGAACGACAGATTGAGTAGGTGACGTCTCATACTACATGGAAGTGATAAAATTAGCCCATCAATATTGGATGTGTGTACACTCCTCTTCTGTCACTTCAACTTACAAAGAGGTCTTGGGAGTTTAGACCACCATTTTATAACCCTATTCCAGAGAAAAAAAAACTTTTTTTTAGCTTTGAATAGTGTTGTAGGTATTGAGAAGGATTTTTTCTTGCTCTCCTGCGTCCCAATCTGTGACCAGGGCTGTGGATTCGGTACAAAAATCATCTGACTCCAACTCCTCAGTTTATGAAGCCTCCTATTCCAGGTACTCAAAATTGCTCCGACTCTGACTTCTTAGCCTAATTCTTACCAAGGCTATGGATTTGGTACAAAAATCCTCAGAGTCCTCAGTTTATTGAAACCACCGACTTCAGGTGCCCAAAATTGCGCAGACTCCTTGACTTCGACTCCACAGCCCTGTCTGTGAGAATGTGTCCATATAGGGCATGGAGAAAACCCTCCAAAGGTGGCAGAAACCGCAACAAACCTTTGTAGACAACCAGCTTTTATATTAAAGCTTCAAAGCGCTATGGAGGTCTTAGGGACAGAAAATGACAGAAAACCTCTCTAGTTGGAGCAGAAACGGCAGAACACTGCCCCCGTATTCCCCCATGCACCTCATATTTCACATCCAAAGGATGTGTTTTGCGCTGTAATTTCGGTGTCATGTTTATATTGTATCTTTCTATTATTGTAGGACAAAAAGGATAAAGAAGAAAGTCACAGCAAAGAAAGTGCAGGAGCCAATCCCAGCGCCCACACCCAGTATGACTCTGTTCAGTGATGAGGTGGATCCGGACGCAGAGCTGTTTGCACCAAGCGACAGGATTCAGGGCGGCAGCAAGAAGCCCTTCCGGGCATCAGACAGTAAGTGACCCTGCAGATCAGTGTACACTTTTATCATCATAATATTTTTGTATGTGAGAAATAACCTTTTAAGGCCTGGTTTACACTGCAGGTGCTTTTCTAAGCACAAGTGATTTGAAAAACGCTTCACTAATGTAATGCTATTTGTGTGATTTTTTTTTTTTTTCAAAAGCACATAGCTCAAGTAAAACAGAAATTTGCCTTCTGAAAACAGAAGGTACTGTATATACTCGCATATAAGCCCAATTTTCCAGCATAAAAATGTGCTGAAAAGTTACCTTCTCAGCTTATATGCGAGTCAGTGGAGCAGAACGGATGGTGGAACAGGTTTAGTTACTGTGAGGGGAGCGTAAGGATGGCGCACTAGTGATCCTGCTCTTACCAGCTGGCTCCCTGCTGTGTCCGTGCCCCCCCATCCCCTGCAACATGGTGTGCAGAGTGTGCTGCTCAAGACTACCTGTGTCCCCTGGCTTGTGGACCATGCAGGCAACGTGTCAGCGGTCCAATGATCGGGGATTCTTCCTACATGGCAATTGCTGTGTCTCATATCTATGAGGCCATCTAGTGGCTTCTTGAGACACAGCTGTATCATCCTTGGGGCACATCTGGCTATGGGGAGAGGTGCTGACTTGTACTGAGGAAACATCTGGCTACTGGGGAGGGGGCTTATACACAAGTCAATCACTTTTTTCCTGGCTTCTGAGGAAAAAGTTGGTACCTCTGCTTACAAGGGTCGGCTTATATGCGCGTAAATGCTGTATTTGCAATTATTCAGGTTGAAGTGAGTTCTGAGATGTCGCCCCGGTGCATCACTGCTGAAATATGCAAATAACCTCTTTGTTGTCCCTGATAGCTAAACACACCTCCAGATCTGCTGGAATTCAATGATGTGTCAGCGTGTTAATTGTACAGAGACATACTAATCCAACATGCATAAGGATTGTTTCGGATTGGTGCGTCCTCATTCACGCTCCCGATCTAGGAAGAGTCCTGCGCAGGTGCAGTACAAGAAAACCTAGTACTGCGCCTGTACAGGTTGCTCCCGGCGACAAGAGTGCGAATGAGGATGAGCGCTGGCAGTGCAGCCCCAGTGGCCAGCGACTGGCTCAGTCGCCGAAAAGGAAAGTGAGCCGCGGTTAGGGATCGGAGGATCATTTTGTCCTGGTGCGGGTACAGGACGCCGGCGGGGGACGGTTGAAACCCCAGGTAAGTTAAACTCTTTTCTTTTTAACTGCTTACAAGTGTCCTTTAACTTCCTTAGCGGTATGCCGACACTGTGTCGGGCATACCGCTCTCTGTCCTCAGGAGTCCCCTATAGTTAAATAATTTGCTCACATGGCTGTAAAACCTTTAGCTAGCACTAGGCTAGCTAGTAAAGGTGATCAGAACTCCCGATCCAGCCAGTTTATACATTACCCAGCCTGGATCCAGCGATCGGGCATCCTCTCTGCACAGCTACGGTCTCTCTATGGGGAGGATCGGGATTGCTCATGATGTTGGCGACGTCATGTGCGATCCTCCCCATAGTGAAGACCGAAGCTGTGCGGGGAGGCTGCGACAATCGCTGGATCCAGGCTGGGTAATGTATAAACTGGCTGGATCGGGGGGTGACGGACACTTGTACTAGCTAGCCTAGTGCTAGCTACAGGTTTTACAGCCATGTGATGAGCAAATTATTTAATTATGGGGGCAAAAACTAACAAAACCTCCTGAGCGGCGTAACGCTCAGGAGGTTAAAACAGAAGATATTTGTAATTATTCAGGTTGGAGTGAGTATTGCAAATTCCTGCAGTTCAGGAGGTGTGGTTACCTAGCAGGGACAACAGAGATGATTTGCATATTCAGCAGTGATGCATTGTGGGACACCTCAGAGCTCACTCCACCCAGAATAATCGCAAATACTTACTTTAACCAGTTCAGGGCCAAAGGTTTAAACCCCCCTAATGACCAAGCTATTTTTTACAATGTAGTGCTCTGCAGCTTTGATAGCTTGCTGCAGAGCCATACTACTTAGCACACAAGTGATGACGCCCCTTTCTGCCCACTAACAGAGCTTTAAATAAATTTCCCTATTTTTTATTTATTTATTTTTCAGCCCTCCCTCCCCCCGCCAGCCAATCACAGCAGTCCTCTCTCATAGGCATCAGCCTGTGAGTGGGGATGGCGATCAGAGCCTCTCCAGGAGACAGCCAAGTGACACGGCTGTCCCCAGTACAGCACTGGCGTTGATCGCAGCACTGTACAATGTAAATAGATGGCGGTTTCGCCATCTAACAGTCTGCTAGCAGCGATCGCCGCTGGTAGACTGATGACGGTGCGGAGCTCAAGCGGGGATGTGCGCACATCAGCGCATGCAAAACCCTGCCCCAGGACTTGTCGGCGTTAGGCGGTCTTGGGGCTGCCACCTTCCTGATGCCTATCGGCGTTAGGCGGTCAGGAAGGGGTTAAGAAGGCAACCTACTGTTTTTACACATATCATCTTGGTAGGACCCAAAAAAATGCCAAATAGAACTTACCTTGGGCTTCCTCCAGACCCTCGTAGTCTGTCTGTGAGGTCCCTCAGCGTCCTCTGGGCTCCCTCCATTCTTCCGCTGGCTGCTCCATTAGCCCGGTGACTTCACGAGGAGTCGTGTGCCTTGCTCACGCGCCGTTCTGTGCGCATGCGGTTTATTCTTTCAAGAACCGCACGTGCAAACAGCATTATTTATGCACAGAGGCCTAAAACCTATAGCAGCATCATTCGCTGATGTGATTACAGTATCCTAATGTCTGGCTATCGGTCAGACTTCTGCTCTATGACATCATCCGATCTATTTCCAGGCCTCGCTGCATACACCGCACTGAACGTTTCTCTTTTGTTATAACAGACAAAACAACGAAGCTCTGTGTTCTATTGTTATGTTATATTTAGTACACTAGCTCAGAAAGAGAGAAGTATTACATATTTCTGTAAATTCCACTGTCCCAAAAAGGGCTATGTTTTGTTTGTTTCTGACGATGATGGTTGTACATGAGCTTTTTCACATTGTGAGATTTATTTCATGCTGTTCATATGAGTAACAAGTTCTTCAGACTTCCTATTTTACTAAATAGCGGGGGATGGAGAGGGGGGCCGTCTGCCGTGTGGTCCGGGAGTACGGTACATATAATCCCAGATGTCATAACACACATGATATAGTGGCTATCACAATGGGCGTGTGCCTGTCTGGAATAGACCATTGAATATGCTGCAGATGGGAGAATACCACCAGGGGTTCTGATTTATGCTGGTGTTTCCAGAAGAAAGTATTTCTAATACAGTGTGTCTTCTTCCCGGTACCATCTATAGAGAGGCACCGGATACCAAGGAAGTCCATAACCTCTCCTTCGGACCTTTCAAGTGACTTGTTTGTTAACAACACTAGAGAGCACAAAAAACAGGCTCTTATGGCTCATACACACGGGTTACAACTGTCACCGCAACGACGTGCATGCACGTTTTGCGGCGACAGGTCCAGGTTGCGCGGCCAATCGCCGGCAACAGCTGTCGTCGCCTCAACTGTCGCTAGTCCGCCACGCATACTGCGTGTGTATGCGGACTAGCGACAGCAACCCATAGACCATGGACGGAGCTTCCGGCGGGGGGAGGAACCTTCGGCGACAGCTTCCGCCGCATCTCTGTCCCTCTGTGCGCCGTGTGTACAGCTGCTGCACAGAGGGACATGGCAACGAGCTGTCGCCGAGCTGTCGCGCACACGTCCCCGGTGTGCTAGCGACAAGCTACAGAGGTACCCAGTGTGTACCCACCATTACAAGGGCCTGAGCCCACGGATACAGTTGTGTCCGCTTTTCAGTTACACATCAATGTCAAAGATGCATAAAAGTGGATACAACTGCGTCAGCTGGCTCAGGCCCTATCTGAAAGTTTCCTAAAGGGAACCTAAAAAGAGAGGGATATGGATGTTTCCTTTTAAATAATACCAGTTGCTGGGCATCCTGCTGATCTCTTTGGCTGCAGTAGTGGCTGAATCACATACCTGAAACAAGCATGCAGCTAATCCAGTCTGACTTCAGTCAGAGCACCTGATCTGCATGCTTGTTCAGGGGCTGTGGCTGAAAGTATTAGAGACACAGAATCAGCAGGAGAGTCGGGCAACTGGTATTATTTTCAAAAGGAAAAATTCACATCCTTCTCAGTTTAGGTTCCTTTTAAAGAACCACAATCACAAAAATTGGTTAAATTTAAAATACATATTTTTTAGAAGTACTCGTCACAAAGATGGAGAAGCAGCCATACTAAGACTTCCGTGTGCCTAAGCTCACGGTCACAATACCACGTGACCAAGCAGCAGACAAATCCACAGAGCTGAAACCACCAAATGAGAAAAACAATGCTCTTTTATTTTTAACGTCATTAAAATGACATCAAGTCAGTATTCATAGCAATAGCAAGTCAGTAGTATAGCAATGGCAACAGCCCGCTGTTTCGAACTTGATGTGCTTTGTCAAGCCATGCTGCTATGCCTGACAAAGCACGTCAAGTTCGAAGCAGCGGGCTGTTGCCATTGCTATACTACTGACTTGATGTCATTTTAATGACGTTAAAAATAAAAGATCATTGTTTTTCTCATTTGGTGGTTTCAGCTCTGTGGATTTGTCTATATTTTTAAGTAGTACATTTTTCCTGGAGTAAAATTCCCCATAAATTACTTTTCTCCTATGTTGCTCTCACTTGCAGTAGGCAGTACAAATCTGACAGGTTTTGGACTAGTCCATCTCATGGGGGACTTTCAGTATTTCAATTACGGTAAACTTTACTAAAGGACCCTCTGTAAAGGACCTATATAAGGATACCAGTCAGCTTCCCTACTTGCTTGCCTGCTTTTTTGGCGGTTGAACCAAGCCAACTGCCATTCAGTAAGTGTTTTTGAATATAAAGAAAACCCTGAGAATCCCCCATGAGAAGATGGACTAGTCCAAAACCTATCAGATCTGTCAACTTTTTACTGCCTACTTTATGTGACAGCAATTAATAGGGCATTTTACTTGGAAACAAATGTACATTTTATACAGATCATACACATGCATTTTACTAATTTTTCTGATAGTGGTTCTTTAACCTGTAGTGACGGCGGCAGCCCCAGGACCGCCTAACGCCGATTGGCGTAAAGTCCTGGGGCTCTGTTTTGCAGGAGATTGCGCGCAGGGTGCGCACGCATCTCCTGCTTGGTGGCCGGAGCTGTGATCGCAGCTCAGGAGACTGTTAGACGGCGAAACCGCCATCTAATTACTGGTACAGCGCGGCAATCTACAGCAGCAGCTGAAGCCTATGATTGGCTGGCGGGGAGAAGGAGGGGTGAGTATAACAAATCTAAAAAAAAACACATTTTTTATTAAAAATAAACAAACAAACATCTGGGGGGTGATCAGACCCCACCAACAGAGAGCTCTGTTGGTGGGGAGAAAAGGGTGGGGGAATCACTAGTGTGCTGTGTCGTGTGGCCCTGCAGCTGCAGTTCTCTAAAAATGTCCTGGTCAATAGGGGGGGTTTAACACCGTGGTCCTCAAGAGGTTGAAGCAAATCTGAAGTAAAAAAAAAAACAAACTAACAATAACATACTTTCAACCAACAAGATTGCTATATGTAAATTAGAAGAGTCGATGGAATCATAAATTAAGGAGTCGGAGTTGAAGTCGGAAGATTTTTGTACTGACTCCACAGCCCTAGTTGTAGGTCCATCTACAGCGGACATCTATAGGCATTTTTGTATCCCCCATATACCTTTGCCACGAACATCAGCGCCAACTTTCTACTTTACTTGATACATGCAAATAATTCTAAGAAATGCAAATCTATGCAGCTCGAAAATGGACCAATGAAATGGTTTCACTGCAAGATTTGATTAGTCCATTTTAACAATAGATTTTCATAATTATTAGCTTAATTCTCAATCATCTGAAATGTATTTGCACCCCAATTATGACATTGGTGGACAGTGGTAGATGTAGATTTGTGCAAGACATTTAGCACAATACAAACATAGATGGTACTGCGAGTAGCTTTTTTAAAGACTAGCTGGCAGTCTAAGGGTTAATTGGGTACGTTTCATTTTCTTTTTTTTTTCACTCCGTTTCAACTTTCATGCCTATAAACCCCTTACCTACCTTCCAACAAAGGTAGCGTTGGCAGAAAGAATATATAAAGGTAGTGTTTAAAGCCTAAATAGATTACAGATTACTCTTGCCATTTAATAGGTTTTTGGGAAGACTATCGGAGACCCTTCCTGAACTACACACATTATTTGTAGTGATTCTGGTCACATACTGGTTGAACTCGATGGACGTATGTCTTTTTTCAACCAAAATAACTATGTAACTATGTAACATGATGCAGGTCATCTATTGAATAGCTTCTGTCTTACAGGTTTCACTGTCACTCACGTTTGGGCTGCCTATGTAAGACTGTAGACATGTTAGCAATGCTGGCCTGTCTGACCACACACGGGAAGATTTAAAGGACCACTACCGTGACAAATTGAAAAAAAAGTAAAAAGAAAAAAAAGTTGATTCATGTGTATAAAATGTACATTTGATCCAGAACGCTGTCACTTACAATAGGTATTTAAAGACTGTCAGTTCTGACTGGTTTTGGACGAATCCATCTCCTCGTGGGGGATTCTCAGGGTTCTCTTTATTTTCAAAACTACTACTTTTCAGACCATGAGATGCATTTTTTCTCCCCCAAGAGTCTTGTGGTCCAAATAATACAGTCCCGAACGGCAGCAGCTCTCCCCCACGTCGCTATTACCATGGCAGAAGGCCCCCTGTCTCCTGTAACATTCACCTGATCCAGGCGGTCCGCCACAAGCTGCACTTTTCTTGCGACGACTGCCACAGCACCGAGAGTGAGCCTGGCCTGGTGGAGGATGGAAGACATCAGCCAGGAAGACAGACATGGAAGGAAAAGGAGGACGTTCAGCATCCCCACAGCGTGACCCCGGCGCACGTGTGCCATCAGGTCACAGAGGGAAAGGTCGTCTGCCACAAGCTGCCAAAGATCTAGACAACTACTTCATTAAAGGACAACTGAAGCGAGAGGTGTATGGAGGCTGCCATATTTATTTCCTTTTAAAGAGAACCTGAACTGAAAATAAAAAGTCAAAATAACAATACACAGGTCATACTTACCTCCCGTGTAGTCTACTCCTCAATCTATTTCTCCTCTACTGCATCCTATTTGTCCACCGTGATTGATGGAATTCTTTGTCCTCCATTTTAAAAATGGCCATTACCCCATAACAGCTTCCTGGTCAGCACACTGTTAAACTGTAATATCGCCCACTTGAGCCATAGGGAAACATGGACATTACCTTGCACATTCAGTTGTAATTGACAGCTGCTGATATATAACTGACAGCAACTGGTATATTTCAGCTCTGACAAAATAGTGTCAGAATTGGAAGGGATCACTGTCAGAAGAAAACGGTGAGCTTCTGAGAGGAACTGACGGTGAGGTTAGTATGTAATATTCATTTGCAGCTATGTCATGTGTTTATTTTAAACAATTCAAGTTCCGGTTCCCTTTCAGGTTCCCAGTTGCCTGGCTGTCCTACTGATCGGTTTGGCTGCAGTAGTCTCTGAATCAGACCAGAAACAAGCATGCAGCTAATCTTGTCAGATGTGACGATCATGTCAGAAACACCAGATCTGCTGCATGCTTGTTCAGGGTTTATGGCTAAACGTATTAGAGACAGAGGATCAGTAGGATAGCCAGGTAACTAGTATTGCTTAAAAGGAAATCGATATACTGTAGCAGCCTCCATATACCTCTCACTTCAGTTGTCCTTTAAAAAAATAACATAATTGATCCTGATTTTTCAATGCCCGTCTTTTTCTGAGTACATTCAGCCCAGTTCTCTCAGGAAGTTATGTGTACTTGCTCCTACAACTGGTCAATGTGACCCCACCAGTCCCCACTGACCTGTCATTACCCACTCCTCCACTCTGTCTTCTTTATTCACTGAACTATGGGACCTTTACTGGTGTCGTCTTCTGATTTAAAAATGTCATCATTCTTCTTATTTTCCAGAAACAGTCTCTTGACCTCTCTGAACTTTATAGCTATTGCCTCATATTTCTGCTCTGTGTCTTTCCAAATTATAAGAATATGAGAATATCTTTTCAACAACATTTCCTCATTTTAGAGTCGACTCACGCCTTGGTCCTCTTCAGTCTAGTTTTCACCCAGCACACCCAATTTACTACTTCAGCCTACCTCACCTCAAGGACGGAAGCAATTTTCCCCTGTCAGCGCTCCTCCCATTCATTCGCCAATAACTTTATCACTACTGATCATACCTAAATGATCTACCGTATATCTTATTTCTTTTTTGTTGTTGTTATAGTTGTTGTTTTTTTCACACCACAAATTAGGCTTGGGAGGGGGGAGTGATACTTGTTTTTAGTAATTACTTTATTTTCTATGAATTTTATAGTTAAATAAAAGAAAAAATACACAATTTCTCCAATTTTATCCCCTATAGTTTTAAAATAAGCAATATTACTATAAATAAAACGTACACATTTTATTTGCCTGTTAGTCTCCGCTATCACAACCTTTAAATTTTGTTTCTACCTAGTACAATATATAGCAATAATATATTATTTGGAAAGAAAAGGTGGATTTTTACTGTCTTGTGGTTTTTTTGTATCTGGTCAATAATTACAAGCCCTTATTTGTTAACATAACAGTAATATACCCTCATGACAAACTGAGTCGCTAAAGTAACTATTTGTTTGCGTTTTTTTTTTATTTTTGCTTTTCCCCCAAAACTTTTTTTTACAGGGTTTGAGCTGTGGCAGGGAGACCGCAGTGAGATCGGTGGAAGCTACGAAAGCAGCGAGAACGCCTGGCCTCGGTGTATTGAAATCTACGCCCTGGCAGCCAGATATGCCTTTGACATTTTGTCACATAAAACATTTCCACAGGAAATAAACCATATACCATGTGCAGTTAGCACAGTGGAAGCTGCTAATCAGTGGCTGTTACTGCTGCTGGCACAGTGGCAGCTGCTAATCAGTGGCTGTTACTGCTGCTGGCACAGTGGCAGCTGCTAATCAGTGGCTGTTACTGCTGCTGGCACAGTGGCAGCTGCTAATCAGTGGCTGCTACTGCTGCTGGCACAGTGGCAGCTGCTAATCAGTGGCTGCTACTGCTGCTGGCACAGTGGCAGTTGCTAATCAGTGGCTGTTACTGCTGCTGGCACAGTGGCAGCTGCTAATCAGTGGCTGTTACTGCTGCTGGCACAGTGGCAGCTGCTAATCAGTGGATGTTAGGGCTGGTTCAGACGGACGCTTGCAGAGCGTTTACCGCCAGTGTTCGGGACTTGGCGTTAAACGCTCCCATTCAAGTGAATGGGAGCGTTTGCACCAAGCTTTTGCACGCGTTTACACGAACGCGGTGTTCTGGTCCCGATTTTCGCTAGCGTTCGAGCTGCACCTGGAAGCGACATGTAGCTTCCAGGG
The DNA here is from genome assembly GCF_040937935.1 of Hyperolius riggenbachi. NCBI lineage: Eukaryota > Metazoa > Chordata > Amphibia > Anura > Hyperoliidae > Hyperolius > Hyperolius riggenbachi. Next base: position 74,080,302 of record NC_090649.1, on the reverse strand, counting down.
AGCGGCCAACCACGACGGCTAATGTCCCCCTAGGGGAAGAAAAACCGCGACCGCATCGGAACGCGACGCGAAGGCTACTAAAAGTCTGACCGCGCAGCCACCGCAACGCCCCCAAACGTGACGCCACGCAGACGTCCGTCTGAACCAGCCCTTACTGCTGCTAGCACAGTGGCAGCTGCTAATCGAGCTGCTAATCAGTGGCTGTTACTGCTGCTGGCATAGTGGCAGCTGCTTATCAGTGGCTTTTACTGCTGCTGGCACAGTGGCAGCTGCTAATCTGTGGCTGTTATTGCTGCTGGCACAGTGGCAGCTGCTAATCAGTGGTGGCTGGCTGCTACTGCTGCTGGCATAGTGGTGGCTACTAATCAGTGGCTGCTACTGCTACAGTGGTGGCTGATAACTTACATGCGAACAAAAGGAGGAGGCAGAACAGCAACATAAGGTGCCCCTGCAGGCGGCACAGCAGCTACGGCATGCGGGCTGCATGGAATTAATAACTGTAGAAAGATTTAGGGGCCACCAGAAAAGGCTCGGAAGGCCGCATTTAGCCCCCGGGCTGGACTTTGGGTATGCCACATGTAAAAGGAAATTGATGTGACAGCCTCCATATTCCTCTCACTTCACTTGTCCTTTAACCTCTTACCCATCCTCCCGTCTTTGAGTGACATTTCCCCCAGATCTGTACTTGGCTTATCCCAGCAGAAAAGGAGCACAGGATTTAACCAGACCCCATGAGTCACATTTTCTTCTGAGAAGACAATAAAGCTAATCCAATTCCCTGAATTCCAAGCGTCAAAGTGACACCCACATCAAACAGTAGAAGAACTTCTGCTTTTTATCAGAAATATGCAGGTCAGATCAGACAGTCACACCCCAAGTGTAATACCACCATAAAATCCCACTCCATGTGTGCTGTTTAATGTGTGTGTGTGTGTGTGGGGGGGGGGGGGTACATAGATGGCTGGTTAGACTTCCTCTCCTGGTCTCTCTGTATACCCCATCACTAATGGAAGATTATAAATTATGTTTATGGGCAATAAACTAGGAGCAAAGGCAGAAGGAAAAAACAATTGCTGGAAGAATGGGATAACGGGAAATGGAATAATAATAATAAGAGAAAGGAATGTGGAGAGAGACGGATGAATAATGAGTTTAGTCTTTCAAAAGCCCCCCAGCAGCCTTCTGGACACTATTATAACTATGGCAAGTTTCTGTTTGCCGTTACTAGATTGCAAGATGAAGCGGAAGAGCCTTGATTACATTCTGCTACCAGCAAAGCCAACTATAGTAACGGCACAGCATCTTATGTACTGGAGAGCGGACTGGCCAGCTGCTGCCCACATTGCATTGCTTCATCTCCAGGAGTGCGGACAGACCAGCTGCTGCCCAGTTCACAATACCTCAACTCCAGGAGTCCACATTGGCCAGTTGCTGCACATTTTCCCATACCTCAACTCCAGGTGTGCAGGCAGGCCAGTTGATGCCCAGTTTGCAGTACCTCAACTTCAGGAGTGCAGATAGGCCAGCTGCTACCCAGTTTGCATTACCTCAACTTCAGGAGTGCAGATAGGCCAGCTGCTACCCAGTTTGCATTACCTAAACCTCAGGAGTGCATATAGGCCAGCTGCTACCCAGTTTGCATTACCTAAACCTCAGGAGTGCATATAGGCCAGCTGCTACCCAGTTTGCAATACCTCAACTTCAGGAGTGCAGACTGGCCATCTGCTACCCAGTTTGCGATACCTCAACTCCAGGAATGCAGATAGGTCAACTGCTGCCCAGTTTGCATTACCTTCTCTTCAGGAGTGCAGACAGGCCAACTGCTGCTCATTATTCAATACCTCAACTTCAGGCATACAGACAGGCCGACTGCTGCCCATTATTCAATACCTCAACCCCAGGAGTGCAGACAGGTCAGCTGCTGTGCACTCTGCAATATATCATCTCCTGGAGTGTGGGCAGGCCAGCTGCTGCCCATTATTTAATACCTCAACCCCAGGAGTGCAGACAGGTCAGCTGCTGTGCACTTTGCAATACATCATCTCCTGGAGTGTGGGCAGGCCAGCTGCTGCCCATTATTTAATACCTCAACCCCAGGAGTGCAGACAGGTCAGCTGCTGTGCACTTTGCAATACATCATCTCCTGGAGTGTGGGCAGGCCAGCTGCTGCCCATTATTTAATACCTCAACCCCAGGAGTGCAGACAGGGCAGCTGTTACCCAGTTTTCAAGACCTCAACTTCAGGAGTTCAGACAGGCCAGCAGTTACCCAGTTTTCAAGACCTCAACTCTAGGAGTGCACACAGGCCAGCTGCTGCCCAGTTTCAAAAACATCAACTCCAGTGCAGATACCTTAGCAATACCTCATCTCCTGGAGTGTGAACAGGCCAGTTGCTGTCCACATAGTATGGCAGCCTCGGCTCTTGGCTTTCGGACATTTTCCCCCCAGCCTTCCAGAACCTGCATGAGCCAAAACCAACTCCGGGTACAACGCCCCGTTTGTACATGGTGAAATAAATTATTCTGACTTTGCAATGCCTCATCTCCTGGAGTGAGAACAAGCCAGCTGCTGTCCTCTTTGCAGTACTGTATCTCATTCTTGCAAGCAAGTTTAAAGCAAATTGTAAGCATCTTGGAATTAGGCCACTGGAAGGCACTTCCTGCCAATTTAGATTTGCCCAGTTTCAGGCTGAATTAACCACTTAGCAGCTTCTGCCATGCTTTTCTATGTCCCTGTTTATAAACACCTGTAAACTCATGTAAACCCTGGTTCTGTTTTCTATTTTTAGAAAACTGAGTCAGTATAGCACCGTCTTGTGGCCAAAAAGTAAAACTACATCCAAATACACCATTATACACTTACCATAGAAAAATTAAATACATTTTCATTATTTTCTAACTCCTTCACCCCTAACCCAAAATAAATTATTACCGCCATACATTGTACTGGGGACACAATTTAAACATTGTAATAACCTGGACAAATGGGCAAATAAAATGTGTCTGTTTTATCTACAATAGCACATTTTATGTTTAAACTACAATGGCTGAAAGCTGCATACAAAACAATATAATTCTTAGCATAAAGTACTGCCCAAAGAAAGCCTTGTTTGTCCCACAAAAAATAATATATAGATCATTTCCTTTCAGTGTGATAATTGGCAATAAAGTTATTACCGAATGAATGGGAATAGCTTTTGAAGGGGAAAAAACCTGTGGTAGATAAGTGGTTAAATTTTGCATGCAAGCCCAAATTATTAGCAATTCATTGACTATGACAGTACTTAGCAGGGCTTTTAATGCAAATATATAAACTGATGAGATATGAGTTGTCTATCTATAGTTCTAATCCTAGTAAGGACTTTGCTGTAATCCCATAGATATTTTTGATTAAAAAAAAAAGTTACAAATCCTGGAAAACTCAACTGAGGATATGGTGGCTGCCATGTTTATTGCCTTTCAAACAATATTACTTGCCTGGCAGTCAAGAAATGCAGACTGTCTAAAAAGAAATGAATATGGAAACCTTGTCTCGACCCTGGACATTGTGTCGTAAAATGATCCTTTGATTGTCCATATTTTTACTGCTGTTAAAATCTGCATTATAATCCTATTGTTTATTTTCCAGATGTAAAATTGTTTGAAGAACAAGACCTGGGAGGAATTGTTAAGAAAGGAGACTCCTTACTCCTGCCATCTGCCTACAGTGAAGAGCCATTGTTCAAGCCATCCAGCGATGAGAATGTGGATGACTTATTCCGGTAAGACCTCACTGTATTGTTTATAGTCATGTGAAGGGGTGTTCTCCATGTACTTAATATAACTCTCACATATGCACATGCTGGATATTTTGCCTATTTATAAGAAAACTGGTTCATATTCAAACTATAGATTTGCAGTTGAAAGAAGCAAAGGAATCGTACAACACGGGGGGTATGGCCTCCACAGAGCCTTGATCTCAGCATTATGGAGTCAGTCTAGATTCTAGAATGACTAGCACAGACAGAAACGGGCCAATCAAAATCTGCAAGGGAACTGTGGAACGTTCTATGGTATGTCAATAACAGCTTACCATTGGGATTAGCTACAGCCTGCAGGTACTTCCAAAAGACTACCTAAGAAATAGTCATACCAAATATAGATTTTCTTTTTGCTTCATTGGCCTTTGACTGTGATCAGGGTAAGGACTAGGTTGTGAGCTCCTCTGAGGGACAGTTGGGTGGCAAGACTATAATCTCTGAAAACAACCATCAACCCTCTACACTCAAACTATCACAGTAAGAACTCTAGTAATGATAAAAACAACTACATTGCAAGTTGTATTCGATCGCACAAATTAAGGATATTTGCTTCCAAAATGGATTGCATGAAAAAGCATCTTGTACTAAACCCTTTCACCAGCGTTGAGGTTTCCTCTGTTTGAAAGGGTCCCTACTCTACCCACACCAGTCAGCAAGCAAGTAAGCAAACTTTTCATTCTCTTGAACCTGAGACTCACACTGAGGTTTTAAGGGAACACAGTCATGCGTGCAAATCATTCTAAGTTCTCCAGGGAACAACAAACTGCGCTACTCACACCTTCACATAAATGGGCTTTGCTGGCATAGAAGCAGGAGAGTTACAGCCAGATGTCAGACCACAATGGCTACTAAAAAAACGCACAAGCAAGGGAAGCTATGCTCATTCTGTTAAGGGGAGTAGGGGCCCTTTTGAATGTAGGGAGCCTAAATGCTAGTGAAAGGGTGTACTACAGCATGCTTTTGCATGCAATTTACTTTAGAAGTGAATATCCTCTATCCTTCTAGATGTGCTCTTTTAATCCTTACTAGAGTTCCAGCTTGCTGTGAGTGTTTCAGTGTGAGTGTATCAGTGTGAAGGATTAATGATTGCTTGTATGTAAATTGACCACTACCCTCAGCACCCCTATCCCCCCCCCCCCCCCTAAATCCTGTGCCCTTAAACACTTCACCTCCAAGGGTTTTCCCCTTAAAAAAAACAAAGTAATTTTCACCTGCCGGCGCTCCTTCCGTTCATTCATCTATAACTTGATTACTACTTATCACAACGAAACAATCTATATCTTGTTTTTTTCGCCACCGATTAGGCTTTCTTAGAACTTTTTACTAGAATTACTTTATTCTAAAGGTGTTTTAACAGGAAGAAGAAAGTAATACATGCTACCGTTATTAAAACCCACACAGTTTATTTGCCCATTGGTCCCAGTTATTGCAACGTTTTAAATTTTTCCAATTTTTTATTTGTAAATAAATGTGCATTTTCTTTTTCAGTTTTGCGTCCATCCCTAATTACAAGCCCATAATTTATAAATTAACAGTAATATACTTTCTTGACATACATATTAAAAAGAAAGTTCAGTCCCTAAGGTAACTATTTATGTATTTTTTTTTAAAATTGTATATTTATTTATCTTTACCAAAATTTTTGGGGGTAACTATTGGGGAGTGTGGGAGGTAAGGGGTTCATTTTTAATGTTAAAAAATGTAAAAATTAAATTAAAAAAAAAGTGTAGATTTAATTTTACTATTTGGCCACAAGATTTCCTCATGCACAACTTCCGTATGTGTAGTATTTCTATGCAAAGCGGTAGTAATGTGTAGATGTGTAAGTATCGGTTTTGTGAATGGCAGCGGCTGCGGTCATTCACACAGGGACTTAGATCAATGAATGGGAACTGTGTTCCCAAGTATTGATCTCCCGGCTAACGATTAGCAGCGGTAGCGATCACGGGAGCGCATGGAGGGGGGGCGAGTGAGTGGGACGGGATGTAGTAGCTACGTCCTTGCACAGAGATATGGCATTTTGGAGGGACGTAGTTACTTGTCCTGGGGGAGGGGGAAATGGTTAAAGGGATGAGCAGTGGCGTAACTACAATTCATGGGGCTCCCAGTGAAACATTGTTCTCTCATCCCTCTCCCCCGGGGGATGGGGGAGTTGCAGCGCTCCCAGGCAATGGATGCTTTGTGGGAGCGACTGAGCTGCCCTCCATTTCTTGGGGGTACGAGGAGGCCTACACATGGCACCCCTGTTGAGATGCAATGTACTTTGTGTGGGCCGACTCCTGCAGGAATAGCAGGGACGTAGCTTTAGATCCTAAAACATCAAACTCATTCATCTAATCATAGCTCCAGCCGCTGCGTGTGTCGTTATCATGGATGGTGCAGTGCCTGCTGGAAAGCTTTCTATACTCCCTGCTTTATCTCTCTATATAACATGGCATAGAAAACCAGAGGAAGCAAACTGAAATATATATATATATAACACCAACATCTTCTGTAGCGCTGTACATAGTACAAAACAGACAATAGTGGGGAGCATAGATACATGAGAAGTTCAACACATTGTACAATCAGGGCAACCAGCAACACAAGTACAAATACATACAGCTGATGTGTAGTTCCAGACATCACTAATACTGGTACATTTAATAAAATTCAACAGAAACAGGAAACACTAGGTGGTGGTCCCTGTCCTTGCCAGGGTCGGATTTCTGGGAAGGCCACAAAGACCCTGCCTTTCTGCTCTCTCTCTCTCTGCTTCTATGCTGTCTCTCTCTCTCTCTGCCTTTCTGCTCTCTCTCTCTCTCTGCCTTTCTGCTCTCTTTCTCTCTCTGCCTTTCTGCTCTCTCTCTCTCTCTGCCTTTCTGCTCTCTCTCTCTCTCTGCCTTTCTGCTCTCTCTCTCTCTCTGCCTTTCTGCTCTCTCTCTCTCTCTGCCTTTCTGCTCTCTCTCTCTCTCTGCCTTTCAGCTCTCTCTCTCTCTCTCTCTCTCTCTCTCTCTCTGCCTTTCTGCTCTCTCTCTCTCTCTCTGCCTTTCTGCTGTCTCTCTCTCTCTGCCTTTCTGCTCTCTCTCTCTCTCTGCCTTTCTGCTCTCTCTCTCTCTCTGCCTTTCTGCTCTCTCTCTCTCTGCCTTTCTGCTCTCTCTCTGCTTTTCTGCTCTCTCTCTCTCCCTCTGCCTTTCTGCTGTCTCTCCCTTTCTGTGCTCTCTCTCCTCTCCCTATCTTTCTCTATCTGCCGTTCTGCTGTCTCTCTCTTTGCATTTCTGCTGTCTCTCTCTGCGTTTCTGCTGTCTCTCTCTCTCTCTCTCTGCCTTCCTGCTGTCTGTCTGTCTCTCTGCCTTTCTGCGGTCTCTCTCTCTGCCTTTCTGCTCTCTCTCTCTCTCTGTTTGTCTCTCTCTCTCTGCCTTTCTGTGGTCTCTCTCTCTCTCTGCCTTTCTGCTGTCTGTTTGTCTCTCTCTGCCTTTCTGCGGTCTATCTCTCTCTCTCTCTCTGCCTTTCTGCGGTCTCTCTCTCTCTCTGCCTTTCTGCGGTCTCTCTCTCTGCCTTTCTGCGGTCTCTCTCTCTGCCTTTCTGCGGTCTCTCTTTCTCTCTCTCTCTGCCTTTCTGCTGTCTCTCTCTCTCTCTCTCTCTCTGCCTTTCAGCTGTCTCTCTCTCTGCCTTTTTGCTCGCACACTCTCTCTGTCTCTCTGCAGTCTCTCTCTCTCTGCCTTTCTGCTGTCCTCCCCACACTTGGGCACCCTCCTCCTACCTACTGCCCCCCCCCCCCCTCCTGCCCATTATCACCCTCTCCCACCCACTGGTACTCTCCTGCAAAATCTGGAGTGTGGCTTAATGCCATACAAGGGCTATGGCTTAAGTTTCCCTGTCACTACCTAAACTGGGAGGCACCTGTGTCAGAGGCACTCGCAATGTAATCCCTACCATAGCCCTAGTCTAATGTCCCACCATTGCTAAAGTCATGTAAGTTTGGCTCCACCTGTGACCACACACACATCGTGGTTCATGACCACGCCCATTTTTCGTCACTCCCGCCCCTCCATTTTTGCCCCCCTCCTGTAAAATTTGCTGTGGATGCCCATGCGAGGGAGGATGGTGGGGGAGCACAGAGACTGCAGGGGGCTGGAGGAAGTGACTGGAAAGTAAAAATCCTTTTCTCCCTTTGCCTCTCAGGTGTACTTTAAAGAGAAACTGTAGTGAAAATAACATAATGTATAAAATTGCTTATTGTTTCTCAATATTTATTTATAGATTAAGTCAGTGTTTGCCCCATGTAAAATCTTTCCTCTCCCTGATTTACATTGTGAGATTTATAACTGGTGGTGACATCGTTAGTTCTGCCAGGTGATCTGTGTGGAATGTCTGTTAGAGTACTATGCACAGAGGGAGATGCTGCTTATTTAGCAGTTGGAAAAAAGCTCTTATTTCCCTCAATGCAGTGAGGTTCACAGCCAGCAAACTGTCAGGACCGTGAGCATGACATCACTGGGGGGGGGGGTTACCACAATATCAGCCACACAGACATCCCTGATGATGTATTGGAGAAAAGGAATAGATTTCTCGTGGGAAAGGGGGTATCAGCTACTGATTGGGATACAGTTCAATGCTGGGTTACAGTCCCTCTTTAAATATTTACGATGCTTCCGGCAGGTAGCAACAGCATGGTAATATGCGGGCTGATGATAAATAAAGTGTAGTTAGTTACAATAACAGCCGCTCGGCCTTCCCAGATCACTGAGAGACACTGAGGGAGACATGACTCACCAGGGCCGCTGTTACTGCATGTTTTACTTAGCTGTAATTATTTCATATAATCTAATTCGCTTCTCTGGATCCCTGGCCTGTGTCTTCTTGAATAATGTTACGCTCAGGTGCTTATCCAGCCTTATACAGTAATGCAGTGCAACTGTTGTGCAATGCAGAATTCATTAACCAGAGTTTTGTATATTTCCTGTGGAGAAGGTACACTTAGCACTTGTCATATACATCCTGATTATCTGGAAACAAGGCTTGGACACATTTCAAGTAATGCTAGGTACACACAATGCAATTTTCTGACAAATTTACTGTCAGATCAATTATATCCAACATGTCCAATCTGATTTCCAATTGATTTTCAGATCAATTTTCTGATTTCCAATTGATTTTCAGATCAATTTTCCGTTCACTTCTACACACTTTGGTGTCTCTCACAAGGTGCACCACTGGTATATGGAGGCTGCCATATTTATTTCCTTTTTAACAATACCAGCAACTCTGCTGATCTCTTTGGCTGCAGTAGTGTCTGAATCCCACACCTGAAACAAACGTGACTAATCCAGTCAGACTTCAGTCAGAAACACCTGATCTGCATGCTTGTTCAGGGTCTATGGCTAAAAGTATTAGAGGCAGAGGATCAGGAAGACAGCCAGGCCAATGGCATTGTTTAAAAAGAAACAAATATGGCAGCTTCCATATCTCTCTCACTTCAGGTTACCTTTAAACAATACTGGTTTTTTTTGGCATCTTTCAAATTTCCTTGGTTGCAGTAGAGTGTGAATCACACACCTGGAACAAGCATGTGGTTAATTTAGTCAGACTTAGATTTTTGTCGGAAACATCTGATCTGCATGCTTGTTCATGGTCTGTGGTTAAAGGATCCCCGAGGTGACATGTGACATGATGAGATAGACATGTGTATGTACAGTGCCAAGCACACAAATAACTAGGCTGTGTTCCTTTTTTTTTCCTTTCCCTGCCTGAAAGAGTTAAATATCAGGTATGTAAGTGGCTGACTCAGTCCTGACTCAGACAGGAAGTGACTACAGTGTGACCCTAACTGATAAGAAATTCCAACTATAAAACACTTTCCTAGCAGAAAATGGCTTCTGAGAGCAAGAAAGAGAAAAAGGGGAATTTCTTATCAGTGAGGTCACACTGTAGTCACTTCCTGTCTGAGTCAGGACTGAGTCAGCTACTTACATACCTGATATTTAACTCTATCAGGCAGAGAAAGAAAAAAAGGAACACAGCATAGTTATGTGTGTGCTAGGCACTGTACATACACATGTCTATCTCATAATGTCACATGTCACTTCGGGTATCCTTTAAAAGTATTAAAGGCAGAGGGATCAGTAAGACAGCCAGGCAATATGCATTCTTTAAAAGTTAATATGTCAGCCTTCAGATCCCTCTCACTTCAGTTGTCCTTTAAAGCAGATCTGAACTCAGAACTTCCCTTCTGCTCTAAAAGATAAGCACCATAATAACATTTAAAATAAAAAATACTTTGTTACAGCTGATAGAAATTCTGTAATACATCTGCAGTGTGTCTACTTTCTGCTTTCATGGAAACAGACATAGGGTTAGCATCCCGTATTTACAAATTAGCTGCTCTACCAAGGCAGTCAGATGACACAGGGAGAGATCAAATTACAACTTGTGATTAGTCACAGATGAGGGGGAATTAGACAGGCTAAACTCTCTAAATACATACAGGGTGCATTTCTCTCTGTTTTCCTTCTGCCCTGTGCAAGAGTTCAGGTCCAGTTTAAAGAGGAACTCCATTTTTTTTTTAATGTATTAAAAAAAAGTGCTAAATTTTTACAATAATTATGTATAGATGATTTAGTCAGTGTTTGCCCATTGTAAAATCTTTCCTGTCACTGATTTACATTCTGACATTTATCACATGGTGACATTTTTAGTGATGTCAGTGGAAGGAGATGCTGCTTGCTTTTTTGGCAGCTGAAAACAGCTGTTATTTCCCACAATGCAACAAGGCTCACACAGTGTGATACCAGCACTATGGTCCTGACATCACACTGTGGGAGGGGTTTCACCACAATATCAGCCATACAGAGCCCCTGATGATCCGTTTGAGAAAAGGAAAAGATTTCTCATGGGAAAGGGGGTATCAGCTGATTAGGAAGAAGTTCAATCCTTGGTTACGTTTTCTCTTTAATGTCAGCCACCCATTTGTATGTCCTATTGGGGATTTTCCTGTATGAAGCTCTGGACTCAGTAGCTACAGGGAAAATCACAAAGGAAGAGGCTGAGCTACCTGTCAGAGCTACAATAGTGCAGAAACCGAGGTACCCCTTCTTGCATTACAGAGGGCTCTCTTCTGCAGAGGTTGGGACGCGTTGCATCATTGTTCTTTCATATATCCATAGAACCTTCCTTTCAGCTGTGATGCACACTATGTTTAGTAACTTGTGTGATTTATGTCTAGATCAGTATTTAGTTATGGCAATAAAGTCAGAACCAGCTCTGAACTCCAGCGCAGCCTCCCAGGCGCGTTCCAGAACTGTCCCCGTTAAGTACATACTTGTCACCGTTCCAGCTCAGACTTCTTGGACATAAACGGAATCGGCTAAGTGAACATTGTGTATTTGTACAAACTGTTATTCTGAAAAAAAGGAGAAGTCAGATCCTAAATCCTCTGTGATCTGGACAGGCTTGTGGTCGCAAAACGTGTTCTTGTAAACGTTTATGAGCGCCTTGATGTCGGTGCCATACGGAGAGGAAAGTTTTAATGAGATCGGCTTAGCTGGGATGGAAGAAGAACCTGATCTAATGAGGTTCCTGATCCTCGCCAGGTTCTGCCGTGACTCCACTCTCTGTTATACCGTGCTGGGTCTCTCGGAGGTGAATTTATGAGGTGTGGATGAATCATAAACATTCTATAAAGTCCTGAGGTCACGTCTTGCACATGTGATATACTTTGCCTGATTCCTTATTCATTTGACTGAGATAAGCTGGTCATCTGCTTTTTTAGCGAGACCAGCATTTTTATTGGAATAAACCTGAAACAAAATGAAGCCAGTTTCCTTTCTTGTCTGCTTTTCCATACATAACACTGATGCAGTGATAAAGACCCCTGAGACTGTGCACACCGTTATCTGGATGTGAACCCATATATCCCGGGCTGTTGTAAAAGCTAATAGGGAGCAGTTACCTTTTGTCAAACAAAAAAACAAAAGAAATCGGCTTTTTTCCATGCATCAACATGCAGAGACTTAAAGTGTACCAGAGATCAAAAATAATAAAAGTTTTATACATACCGTGTTTCCCCTAAAGTAATACATCCCCTGAGAATAAGGCCTAGCAAGTATTCCTAGCATGCTTGAAATATAAGTCCTCCCCCCAAATGTAAGCCCTAGCAGCAGTCCACATGACACAAGCAAGTCACGCTTAACCTCCCTGGCGGTAAGCCCGAGCTGAGCTCGGGCTATGCCGCGCAGGGGGAGATCTCAGCCCCTGGTGGGGGCGATTTGTGTCCTGTAAATTGCTGTGCGCGCAGCCAGCACTTTGCTAGCCTTGCGCACAGCTTGATCGCCGCCGCTCTGCGGCGATCGGCCGCACGCAGCGGCTGAAGAGGGCCCCCCCCGCCAGAGCCCTGCGCTGCCCGGATCAATGAGTTCCGGGCAGCGCTATGGGCTGGATCGGGTCTGCCTGACGTCAGGACGTCGGCTGACGTCCATGACGTCATCCCGATCGTCGCCATGGCGACAGGAGAAGCCAAACAGGGGAACGCGTTATATACGCGTTCCCCTGTTTGCTATAGATGCCGGCGACGATCGGACTAGAGGGCCACATGCGCCCTCTAGTGGTGTTTCATGTAGCTACCACTCTGGTAGCTTTACATGAAACAAAAAAAAATTTTTTTTTAAAAAAAGGATTTTTTTAATTAGGAAAAAAAAATTAACCGCCAAGGAGGTTAATACAAAGCCTGGATACAGGAGAGCAACAGCATAATGTGAGTTCTACAGTCCTGTATATGTGTCAGGTAATTTGTGTTTTTGTTGGAGCCATCCCTCCTGAGCATCCTAAGCATCAGCAGCACTTCACCTCTTCCCAGGACACACAGCTTATCCTATCAAACCTCTGGGAAGCCTGACAGAGTTCTCTGTCTGCAAGAAATAAACTCTTACCCACATGATCAGCAGAATCAATTTCTTGTAAGTGAGAGCCAATATCTGCAAACCACAAGCTCTGTGCATGCTGCTTGTGTTTCAGCATGGCATGCAGTATATACATTTTGTATAGGAAAAACTACCAGTGTTTCCCCCCAAAACAAGACAACCTCTGAAAATAAGCCCTAGCACATCCTTTGGAGCCAAAATTAATATAAGACAGTGTCTTATTTTCGGGGAAACACGGTACCTGAAGCTTCCTCCAGCCCCATGTGCACGGATCACTCACACGGCGCTGTTCTCTGCTGTATGCAGCTCCGGTACCGAGGACAGCGACGTGGAAGCAATCCCTGCACATGGGGCTGGAGGAAGCCCCAGGTATGTATAAATCTTTTATTATTTTTGATTTCTGGTTTACCTTTAAAGAAAATATCAGGCAAACCTAAAGAAAAAAATCAGATTTGCTTACCTGTTGGCCAATGCGACCCTCGCCACAGCTCCGCCTCCATAGCAGCCACCGACCACTGCGTAAGTGCGCAACCGCACCGAGCGCGATGTAGAACACACCGAGCCACAGGAGCGCTGGCGCATGCGCAGTGGACGCCGACCTGCCCGGGTCGGTGGCTGTTATGGAGGGGACTCCGAGCAGCTTGGAGCGGCGCTGTGGCGAGGGGCTTCCCTGGACTGGAGGAAGCCCCAGGTAAGTATATCTGATTTTTTTTTTGTTTGCCTGATACTTTCTTTAAAGCAAACCTGAAGTGAAAATCAGATTATTGTTCTGTATAATGAATTGTATGTGTAGTACAACTAAGAACTAGAACACAAGCAGCAAAGAAAGTTCAGATTTATTACCTGGGACTTATTCCAGCCCCTTGCAGTATCTGAGGTCCCTCTGTGCCCTGCCAGTCCCATCAGTTGTATTGCTGCCCCCCCCCCCTCCCCCATGCACTGTCCCGGGCACACACACATTCTTTATCGCACTTCCGTGGCCAGATGCGCACAGGCACGGAGCTAGGGGGGGTCGGGGTAGGACAAGTGCCCCGGGGCGCCGGGTCCCCAAGGGTGCCCAGCTGAGCTTCGGGTTTTTTTTTTTTGTTTTTTTTGCGGGGCTGAGGGGAGCAGCGCAGAGAAGAGAGAGAGCTGTGGGGAAGGGGGGCCATCTCCCCCCTCCTTCCCTCACCTTAGGTGCTCTCTCTCTCCCTCGCTGTCCCCTCCAATGTCTGTCCGGTGGCTGGCAGCGGCGGGCGGAACTCACCTCCGTCACGCTCCAGCGCCGCGTCGGAACACCGGCCGGAAGTTCGGGTGCGCAGCCGCTGCTCTGGTCTGGATCAGACCAGAGTAGCGGCAGATCCATCCGGCGCTGCGATGAGACGGAGGTAAGTTCCGCCCGCCGCTGCCAGCCACCGGACAGACATTGGAGGGGACAGCGAGGGAGAGAGAGCAGCTCTTCCTCTTCTCTGCGCTGCTCCTCTCCTGCTGGGGAGGGGGACACCTGGCTACCTTCCTACTCTGGGCACCTATACCTCTGGCTATCTACTCTGGGCACATATACCCCTGGCTACCTACTCTGGGCACATATACCCCTGGCGACCTACTCTGGGCACATATACCCCTGGCTACCTACTCTGGGCACATATACCCCTAACTACATATACTGGGCATATACCCCTGGCTACCTACTCTGGGCACATATACCCCTGGCTACCTACTCTGGGCACATATACCCCTAACTACATATACTGGGCATATACCCCTGGCTACCTACTCTGGGCACATATACCCCTGCCTACATATAATGGGCACATATACCCCTAACTACATATACTGGGCATATACCCCTGGCTACCTACTCTGGGCACATATACCCCTGGCTACCTACTCTGGGCACATATACCTCTGCCTACATATATTGGGCACATATACCCCTAACTACATATACTGGGCATATACCCCTAACTACATATACTGGGCACCTATACCCCTGGCTACCTACCCTGGGCACCTATACCCCTGGCTACCTACTCTGGGCACCTATACCCCTGGCTACCTACTCTGGGCACCTATACCCCTGGCTACCTACTCTGGGCACCTATACCCCTGGCTACCTACTCTGGGCACATATACCCCTGGCTACCTACTCTGGGCACATATACCCCTGGCTACCTACTCTGGGCACATATACCCCTGCCTACATATACTGGGCATATATACCCCTGGCTACATATACTGGGCATATATACCCCTGGCTACATATACTGGGCATATATACCCCCTGGCTACATGGACTGGGCATATATACCCCCTGGCTACATATACTGGGCATATATACCCCCTGGCTACGTGGACTGGGCATATATACCCCCTGGCTACTTATACTGGGCATATATACCCCTGGCTACATATACTGGGCATATATACCCCTGGCTACATATACTGGGCATATATACCCCCTGGCTACGTGGACTGGGCATATATACCCCCTGGCTACATATACTGGGCATATATACCCCTGGCTACATATACTGGGCATATATACCCCCTGGCTACTTCTACTGGGCATATATACCCCTGGCTACATATACTGGGCATATATACCCCTGGCTACATATACTGGGCATATATACCCCCTGGCTACTTGGACTGGGCATATATACCCCCTGGCTACATATACTGGGCATATATACCCCTGGCTACATATACTGGGCATATATACCCCTGGCTACATATACTGGGCATATATACCCCCTGGCTACATATACTTGGCATATATACCCCTGGCTACATATACTGGGCATATATACCCCTGCCTATATATACTGGGCATATATACCCCCTGCCTACATATATTGGGCATATATATACCCCTGGCTACATATACTGGGCATATATACCCCTGGCTACATATACTGGGCACATATACGCCTGACTATATATACTGGGCACATATTATTCTCCTGGCTACATATACTGGGCATATATACCACTGGCTACATATACTGGGCACATATACCTCTGGCTACATATACTGGGCACACATACCCCTGCCTACATATACTGGGCACATATACCCCTGGATAACTGTTCTGTGGACATCTCTACCCCTGGCAACCTGTTCTGGGGACATCTATACCGCTGGCCACCTATTCTGGGGACATCTATACTGCTGGCCACCTATTCTGGGGACAACTATAGACCTGGGGCTACCTATTTTTGGGGAACCACGTCAGATTAAGTGTATTTTGGAGAACTGCTGCCAGGTGAGAGGTGTCTACCATATTAAGGGGGCATTCTACCTATTTATGTGAAATGCTGTCTATTTATGTGACTCATGACTGCTGAATTTGTCTTTTTGGGGGCCTCATGGTTACTGAATTTGTCTTGTTGGGGGCCTCATGATTTGTTGGGGGCCTCAAGATCGCTGAATTTGTCTTGTTGGGGGCCTCATGATTGCTGAATTTGTCTTGTTGGGGGCCTCATGATTGCTAAATTTGTCTTGTTAGGGGCCTCATGATTGCTGAGTTGGTTATGTTGCGGGCCTCATGATTGCTGAATTTGTCTTGATGGGGGGGGCTCATGATTGCTGAATTTGTCTTGGAACATGCTGGAAGGTACATACTGAGGGAGGGTGGGTGAGCGTGAGCCTGCTAACCTCCATATACATTTGGCTTCACCCATAACCACGCCCACATTTATTATGTGACCACGCCCCTTCTTGGCGCGGCGCGCTGTGCGCGCCGCAACCTTGACTTTGGGGGGGCGCATTAATAGTCTTTGTCCCCGGGCGCTGAAAATCCTAACTACGCCTCTGGATGCGCAGCTCGTAAAAGTTGCAATTGCATATACACCGACTGCTCCCAGCAATGGAAGCGTGATCAAGGAGCAACACTGCCAGGGCCGAACATGTGCAGTAGTGTGAGCCAGTCACAGATTTTACCTGGGGTGACAGCGACACAACCGAGGGGGACGGAAGGACACTGAGGGACCTCAGATACTTCTGGGGGCTGGAAGAAGCCCCAAGTCAGTACTTCTTTTTCTCTCACTTAACATTTCCTTAAAGGACAAACGGGGTGACGTGTGACATGACACAAATAACTATGCTATATTTATTTTTCCCAGGAACGTCCTCGGACAGCACCCATGAGACTTGTCTCCTTCCCCACTTCAAATGGACAGGAAGCTAAAAATACCACAGACATTTGCATATTCATTAGGCAGGCATATATAAATAGGGAACTCACAGTAAATCGTCAGTTGTTTTCTGTCCACCACACAGGACGCTACAGGGGAGCTGAAGCCAACCATGTCTGTAAGGCAGGAGCTGCTGCACGACTCAGGCCGAGTATCGCGGGTCAGGGACCCGGCGTGCGCCGGAGCTGCGGCCGAATAGTTTCCCCCATCGGATTTCGCGCGCACAGGCGCGTCTGACGCACTTCCGGCGGAAGAAGAGGCCGATCATGTGATCGCGCCAGCCGGATAACGTCACTCAGTCACCGCGGGTAAGCCTATCCAGCGTTCAGAGGGCAGTGAGCCGCGTTGCATCCCAGAGCCCGGCGGTGAGGGAGCGGTTCGCTTGCCCATAAGGTAAGGAGGAACTATAGGTACAGCAGCAGTTGTACGGGGGGTTCATATTTTGGAAGCACACTCTGTCAGGGGGGGCGCGGCTTACCTTGGCGTGGCATAATTGGGCGGCTTATTTAAAGCTCAGTTCCTGGTCAGAATCCATTCCCTGACCATGGAAACTGCCGCTGGATCCTCCTCCACCAGATCTGTGGAGCCTGGCTCAGAAGCCTCTCTGGTTGGTGTCATCTGCTGACTCCTTTTTCAGATATGTATAAATAGTTTTTTTTTTTTATATAAGAGGCTGGTTAGTTACACTCTCTCTTTGTCTCTTTTATAGCCTAATGCTCCTAAAACGGATAAAGACAAATCTGATCCAACTGACAAGGCTGATAAGAGTGACAAGGGAAAACAGGCTCAGAAGTCTGATCATAAAAGATGTGCCATCTGTGCCGTGAAAATATCCTCTTCTTCATCTAGATCATTATGCCAAACATGTATTGACAAAGTTATGAAGAAAGAATCACCCGTGGTGTTTAAAGTGACTCCGAGCTCAACAAAAAAATGAAAGTTGTACTCACCTGGGGCTTTCTCCAGCCCAGTGCTGGTCGGGAGGTCCCACGCCGGCGTCCTGGCTCCTCTCCTTCTCCCCGCTCCGGAATGGCTGACAGGCCGCAGCCCGGGCGACACTCTCCCGAGTGTCGGGCTGCTCCTTCCGCATATGACGCGGATTACGTCACACGTCGGCCGCCTCGCGTCATTACGGCGGCCGGCGTGAAAGTACTGCGCATGCGCGCTTTAATCGCGCATGCGCAGTACTTTCACGCCGGCCGCCGTGATGACGCGAGGCGGCCGGCGTGTGACGTAATCCGCGTCATATGCAGAAGGAGCAGCCCGACACTCGGGAGAGTGTCGCCCGGGCTGCGGCCTGTCAGCCATTCCGGAGCGGGGAGAAGGAGAGGAGCCAGGACGCCGGCGTGGGACCTCCCGACCAGCACTGGGCTGGAGAAAGCCCCTGGTGAGTACAACTTTTATTTTTTAGATGAGCTCGGAGTCCCTTTAAAGATTTGATGGGATGGATGCGTTCTGAAATGGCTACTGCCATTAAAGCTATTAAGGAGGCAAACATTCCAGCTGCTGGGACTGTTCCTATTCCTTCTCCTATGGTGCCTCCATCTCATCCTTCTACATCTAGTAGTGATGTCATGGTTACACCTCAACCTCCCCCAGGGCAGGACTCTGCCGTAAATTTACAAAAAAGAAAGAGGGGTGAAGATTCAGGGGACTCAGAATTATCTGAGGGAGAGGTGGATATATCGTCTCTTGAGGAAATTCCTTCAGGAGAGGAGTTAGACACTGATAAGCCTCATAAATTTGCCTTTGCAACTGATGCCTTAAAGTTATTTCTTAAAGCTATGCGTGATACCATGGGTATTAAGACTGAGGAAAAGACTCTATCACCCCTCGATCATATGTATGAGAGTTTATCTGATCCTGAGGTTTTCATTCCAGTACATAGTTCTCTGAAGAATATGATTAAACGGGAATGGGATAACCCAGAGAGGAGAGCATTCTGGCCCAAGTCTCTTGCCAATAAATATCCGTTTGACCCTAATGACCAGAAATTCTGGGGGCCGTCACCTAAATTAGATCCCGCTCTTTCTAAGGTCTCTAGAAAATCTGATCTCCAGTTTGAGGACTTTGGAAATTTAAAAGACCCCATTGATAAGAAAATGGATAATCTGTTAAGAAGAGCATGGGAGTCTTCATCACTAACATTTAAACCAGCTGTCGCATCTACAGCCGCAGCCAGATCTTTAAAACTTTGGTTGTCTCATACACAATCCCAGATAGCTTCAGGGGTACCCAGAGAAGAGATACTAAAGGACTTTGATAACTTATTTCACGCTGCTAATTATCTTTCAGATGCAGCAGATGACACGGTCCGTTTATCTGCCAGGACCACGGCCTTGGTGAACTCTACCAGAAGAGGTATATGGGTAAAAACATGGCAAGGGGACACCTCCTCAAAATCTAAACTGTGCGGAATACCTTGTGAGGGGGAATTATTATTTGGTTCCAAATTAGATGAAACGCTAGAAAGGTCCTCAGACAATAAAAAGAACTTTCCCATAAAAAGAAAGAACTTTCGTTTCAAACGTTCCTTTCGAGACCCAAAACAGAGCGAACAGGGGTCCAAAAGCTATCCTAAAAGAAGATGGGGGCAGAACAAACCACAGCGGCCAAGACCAAATGTGTCCTTTCCTCTCCCATCCCAGGGATCTAAACAATGACATCAGGCTCCCAGTGGGAGGAAGAGTAGCGCACTTTTACGAAAACTGGGAAAGTCACTTTCAGAACAAATGGTTATTAAATATAATCCTCGAAGGTTACAAGATAGAGTTTGCCACAGCTCCTCCAGTACAATTTTTTCTTACACAGACCCCATCAGATCAGCATCTAAGCTTAGCCTTACAAAGAGAAATTGCTGTCCTTCTGGAAAAGAGGGTAATTCGTCAGGTCCCAAAATGTCAACAGTTTCAGGGGTACTATTCTCCAGTATTCCTAGTAAAAAAACCTCAGGGGGAGTACAGGTTCATCTTAAACCTAAAGGGATTAAACAGGTCAATAAGATATCGAAAATTTCGAATAGACAATATACGCAATGTGGTCAATCTGCTACAGAGTCAGTGTTACATGGCTTCTATGGACCTCAAGGACGCCTATCTCCACCTGCCTATCCATGTCAGATCCCAGCAATACCTGCGATTCGCCATAAGACTACAGGGAGAGGTAAGGCACTTCCAGTTTTCAGCTTTACCCTTTGGTATATCTTCTGCACCCTGGCTGTTCACTAAAGTATTGTCCGAGGTTCTAGCAGTACTCAGGTTAGAGTCAGTTCAGATCATAGCCTATCTGGATGATCTTCTTATTTGGGGGCAATCCTATGAGACCGTTGAGACACAGATAAACTTCTGTCTCGATTTTCTGCAGTCCTTAGGCTGGCTTATTAATTGGTCTAAATCCTCTCTAGTTCCTACTCAGACTATGGAATTTTTGGGGTTTACTATAGCCTCCATTGACAGTGTTGTGTTTCTTCCTGAAAGGAAAATATGTGCAATTCTAAAATCTGTTCTTTCTTTCCAGGGCAAGATTTCAATATCATTGAGAAACGCCATGGCTTTACTGGGTCTTCTAACTTCATCATTCCCAGCAGTTCAATGGGGTCAGCTACACTCCAGGACATTACAACTATGGATTTTAAGAAGTTGGAACAGGAGTATAAGAGACTTAGACAGGAGAATCTTAATTCCCCAGTTCATAAAGGACTCACTGAATTGGTGGTTGATCCCTTCACAGTTGACGAACGGACGTCTTTGGAGCTATCCCTCAGAGACAGTCATAACAACAGATGCAAGCGCCTGGGGTTGGGGAGCCCATCTGGGTACAATACCAGTACAGGGATCTTGGCCCAGAGCGTCGAGGCAAAGATCTTCAAACAACAGAGAGCTGGCAGCAGTTTGGCAAGCGTTGACACACTTCGATTCCCAAATCAGGGGCACTCACGTCACGATAAGAACGGACAACAACACAGTGGTGGCCTATCTGAACAGACAGGGAGGAACAAGGAGTCATTCTCTATGGTACCTGTCATGCAAGATACTACAGTGGGCAGAAGGACACCTGAAATCCTTGAGAGCAGTCCATCTAAAGGGAACCCTGAATTGTTTAGCCGATTTTCTGAGCAGATCACCACTTCATCAGGACGAGTGGTCTCTGAACGAAGTTGTGTTTCAGGGCCTGGTACACCTCTGGGGCAGACCCGACATGGACTTGTTTGCTCGAAAGAACAACACAAAGTGCCAGATGTTTTGCTCACTATGCCCCCAGGACAATCCTTGCTCAGTGGACGCATTCTCGATAACGTGGAATTCAGGTCTGATGTATGCCTATCCTCCTCTTTCCTTAATTCCTCGAGTTCTGAACAAATTACAGAAAGACCGAGCTCGGATGATCATGATAGTGCCATACTGGCCCAAAAGACCATGGTTTACACTACTGAAGAATTTAGCTACAGTCGATCATGTAATGCTGCCAGATCGTCCAGACCTGCTGTCCCAGGGTCCAGTTTTTCATCCAGATCTGAGGCTCCTTCAGCTTTCAGCTTGGAGCCTGAGTGGAGAAGTTTAAAGCAGAAGGGTTTCTCTAACGGACTTTCAGAGACGTTAATCCAGAGCAGAAAAAAGGTTACCAGGAACATTTATCAAAAGACTTGGAATGTGTATAAAGGATGGTGTGAACAAAATTCCAGAGACTGTTCTTTATCCCTTTCAGTACTAGAATTCCTACAGGAGGGTTATCAGAAAGGCCTCAGCACCAGCACACTGAAGGTTCAGACAGCAGCTATTAGTGTTTTTCTGGAGAGACGTTTGGCTGAAGAAGAATTCTTCATACGATTCTTTCAGGCACTTAAAAGAATCAGGCCACTGGTTCAGTCAAGAATGCCATCCTGGGACCTAAACACCGTACTACAGGCCTTATGTAACAGCCCCTTTGAACCTCTGGAGGAGATCTCAGATAAATGTTTAACCATCAAGACGGCTTTTCTTGTAGCAATTACGTCGGCCAGGAGAGTTTGTGAATTACAGGCCCTGTCCATGAGAGAACCTTATTGCATTATCTCTGGAGATCGTATCACATTACGGTTGGACACCTCTTTCCTCCCTAAAGTTGTTTCTAAGTTTCATCGTTCTCAAGAAATATTCTTACCTTCTTTCTGTAACAACCCGACCAATGAAAAGGAGAAGAAACTTCACTGTCTGGATGTAAGAAGGACGGTTTTAGGCTACTTAGATCGTTCCAAACAATGGAGGAAATCGGATGCCTTGTTTGTTCTCTTCGGAGGAAGATTCAAAGGCAAACAAGCATCAAAGTCGACTATAGCCAGATGGATAAGGCAGACCATTGCGTTGGCTTATTCCCAACAAGGAAAGTTATTACCATCATCCATAAAGGCTCATTCAACTAGAGCGGTGTCAGCCTCTTGGGCAGAGAAGGCGGGAGTCTCCATCGAACAGATCTGTAGAGCGGCCACATGGTCCAGCCAAAATACGTTTGTCAGACATTACAGATTAGACATTGCAGCTAGTTCAGACCTGTCATTCGGCAGGAAAGTGTTGCAGGCAGTTGTCCCCCCCTAATTAACTTATCTTGTTTTTCGTCTCATGGGTGCTGTCCGAGGACGTTCCTGGGAAAGACTATAGTTACTTACGGTAATGTCTTTTCCGGAAGTCCGAAGGACAGCACCCTTGCGACCCACCCTTACTAATAAATACATTTGAAGCAGAACTATGTGTGGTGTGGTCTTTTTTATTACTGACGATTTACTGTGAGTTCCCTATTTATATATGCCTGCCTAATGAATATGCAAATGTCTGTGGTATTTTTAGCTTCCTGTCCATTTGAAGTGGGGAAGGAGACAAGTCTCATGGGTGCTGTCCTTCGGACTTCCGGAAAAGACATTACCGTAAGTAACTATAGTCTTTTCTTTCTCTGTATGAAAAAGTTAAAAATCAGGTATGCAAGTGACAATATCTGCCCGGGTCAGGACCGGATCAGACTATAGTGTAACCCTGTATGGCCTTTTGACCAGGGCTCTCTTCCCCTTTTGTCTCACAATGCTGTGTAATGGGTGTACATGCCTCCCACCCCTGTGTAAAATATGTAGTTAATTTATCCACTGCATTAGCTGTTATACCCTCTTGTCTTGCATCAACTGTTGTATTGTATATTTTGTATTGTTAAACCCTGCATGCTATTGTACAGTGCCACGGAAGATGCCGGCGCTATATAAATCAACAACAATAATAATAATAATAACCCTAACTGATAAGGAATTACAGCCATAAAACCGTTTCCTGGCAGAAAATGGCTTCTAAGAGCAGGAAAAATATAAAAATGGCCAATAGTTCATAGATTTTAGCTCTGGCATACTTCAATGCATGTGTCATTGAGCAGAGACAATAAAATGGTAAAAAATAAAAAAGCAGATTTAAAAATAAAATACATATCTAAAAAAGTCATTTCAGGAGAAGAAGGGTAGATACAATTGCTTATTTCATCAGTTCATTTTCACCTCCACCTCGGGTGTCCTTTAAAGTGGTTGTCAGTAATGGCACCAATCATTTTCCTCCGCTTCCAGAGAATGAGATTTACCAACACCTGTGCAAAGAAAACTAGACATAACTGGTGCAAAGATGGAGCAGATGTCCAGATCAAGGATTAGCAAGGGACTGAGCAACTACTCCACATTCTGCACCTGTTATGTACCAGTGTTGCTGCAAATCTGACATTTTAGCAGCAAGGTAAGCCAGATGTAAAGCTATTATATTGTCATAGTTATAAGGGGATTGGATACACTTGTAGACTCCGTTCACATTTGCTGATGCAATGTATTTACACTGCTATTTTTCTTTCACTCTCCCTTGTTTTTCATTGACACAGGGTTGAGAAAGACTTGGAGAACCTCTTGAACCTCGGTGTGAAGTCGAAGAGCAAGCCAAAGCCAAAAGTGCCTGCTAAGCCCAGCTTTCTAAAGGAGACCAAGACTCCAGACAGCAAGCCGTCACAGGTGGACCCCGCTCCCAACGTGCAGGCCATGGACGAGTCAGACATCCTCCGCTACATTAAAGAGAACGAATCTACAGACAGTGACTCACTCAGTCTGTTTTGAAGCAATGATGCTGAGATCGATCTTTGAAGTGTCCTTCATCCCTGCTGTGTAAACGGCTGGGCCTTCTGAGCTACCTCCCATAATCATTACTAAAGGAGGCAGAAGTTTAATAAACAGCAACTGCACTTGGAATGTGAAGATGCCCCGAAGCCACAGTGAGCAGTAGGAATAGTTACTAAAAGTCCCAGAATGCTTTGGACATCCTCCTCATTCCCTGGGAGCTGTCATGGGAAAGCATCTTAGATGCCTCCTATGAAGTTGGTATCTGCGGTTGTTCTGGATTGGGCAGACTCTGCACTGTTACAAGTGGCAGAGCGTTTGGGGTACAGGGTCAATGGCTGTTTATTCATATCCTGAACTGATCTGTCCTAATCAAATCACACGGTTGCTTTAAAAGTCCAGAATGCTGTTCTGTGTGACTAGAAAGAACATATCTAGTTAAAGGGTAACCCCGCCTTTGTACGCCATTTTGATTAAGTTGCCATTTTTAAACCACAGTATTAAAATAATCATCTTTGTAAATGGCTGTGATTATCTGTTTTGGACCAATCATGTGACTCTGTTGAGGGTCATTGTATGCAGCTTGGGATTGGGCCAATCAACTACACTTCTTGTCAGTTTTAATTGGCCCAGTTTCAAGCAGCTTACTATTTGCATTACATTTTATGCAAGTCGTAATTCTTAGCATTTCATTAAATATGTGTTGTGTACCCACAGGGCCAGCTCTAGTGACAGTGGGGCCCGGGAGCAAAATTTCTGGGGGGGGGGGGGGGTATTCAGAAGGCGGCATTAAAGTAGGGTCCCGTTTAATTCTGGCAAATCCCCCTTACGGACCCAAGTCAACTGTTGGGGGGGGGGGGCTTGTCTCCCTCAAACAATATAGTAATCCCTGGGCCCCTGCGGGCAGCATGGCAACTCACCTGTCTGGGCGGATGCACTCCCATCTCCATTCTGGCTGGGGCGCCTATCCTTCACGATCAGGCGCAACATGCCACCGGGCAGGTCACTGAGAAGACGGTCTATCAGGTATGAAGATAGGAGTGCACAAAGTAATGGAGGAGCTTGCCAGCCTGGACAGGCGAGTCCCAATACTGCCAAAAACTGTGCAAGAGCAAATAACTATGCAGTTTGGGGGGGGGGGGGGGGCTTGGGAGGCTCAGGGGCCCTGGGTTATCCCTAAGGAAGCATCAGCCCTGTGTGTACCAGAGTCTTAGTAAAGCTGCTCACAAGAGTGGCCTTACAGCACCGACTGCTTTTACAAATGGAGCTCTGCTGAGATCTTGAGTCCTCAGTGCTGAGGTCACGTGATGACATAACCAGTTGTGGGAGGGAGCATGGCCAGTGTGGGGAGGGGGAGTGGCTGACCTGAGCAGGAGGGGCCTGGCTCTGCGTCCAGCCAAGAAGTCCAGACAGAACCTCCCAGAGTCCTCTTTGTGTGGCAAGAGACTGCAGTGCCATTGGCAGAGCTGAGGTGGGAATGGATTGATTTCGGCCAAAAAATGGATCGCTCATGAATTGTTTGTGGCATAGATTTCTTGCAGATTCAGTCAAATAATCAAATCGATTAGCTATGGAAAATTTTGACCAGTGTATGGCCGCCTTTAGAGACGTTTCTAAGGTTGCCTTGATGGATTAAAGGGCATGATTTGCAAGGCTTTTGCTTTTAGAAGAAGGATTGTGCACTTGTTATGGACTAGGTGCTATAAGGCCTAGTTCCCATTATAAATCACCAGCGCTATCACAAGCCCTGAACGATTTATAGAGTGATTTTGTGAAAACGCTTTCTTGGTGATTTTTTGCTTAGAAAAGCGCTTTTCTAAGCGCTTTTGTGGAGCAATGATTTTTTTCACTTCCTGACCTCAGTCAGGAAGTGAACTCTTCGAACTCTAGACTGCTGGGGGGCCGGTACATATATAAAATGATGTTGAAAAACATTACATTGAATCTAGGTATTGGTTCCCTGCCAAGCATGCCCGGAGGAGAACTCCCAGCACCAGCCATTCAGTCATACTGCACCTGAAGTACGTCTTTGTGCACCATACCGTGAATTACTTTCTACGGCAAGCTAGCGAATTACTTTCTACGGTAGGTGGATGGGTGGTGCCAACACTGCTATTCTATATGCGGACCACTGTTTTTTAAAGGTGCAGTGGACCACATCTATTAGTTATACATTTTGTGTTTGGGGGCCAGAGAAAAAGCCCCGGGGGGGGGGGGGGGGCGCATACGGCGGGTGGGCGAAGTAGGGTTAATCTTACCCATCAGACGTCTTCTTTGATCCGTCCGACGGTGCCTCACACGATGCGTTCCAAGCGCGTCATGTGACTACAAACACTTCCTCCTTCAACACGGAAGGAGGAAGTGTTTGTAGTCACGTGACATGCTTGGACCGCATCGTGGGAGGCACCCTGGGATGGATGAAAGAAGACGTCTGATAGGTAATATTAACCCTCCCTCGCCCACTCACATGTTGGATTATTGTGGCTCTGTACAAATTAACAAGCTGACACATCATTGCATTCCAGCAGTTCTGGAGGTGTGTTTAGCTTCTAAGGGTACAGTGGTTAATTTGCATATATTCAGCAGTGATGCACTGGGAGACATCTCAAGCTCACGCCAACCTGAATTATCGCAAATTCTTTCTGTTTTAAGAAAGCAAACTTTTGTTTTTCTTAACATCTTAGTAAGGGGGCTTTTAGGACCATTGTAGTCCCTTACACACCCCAATGAGTTCTGGGTCACCATGACCTTGCTGGTTAGTCTGTATCACCCACTTACACAAGTGATTTAATTATCAGGATGAAATCCAAATAAACCTATTCAAATTTTATCCGGTGATCATCACTGGTTATTTTCCATGTGCCTGGGGTGAAAGTTGTGTTTACTGTATCCTGAAATAGCAATCCTCTGATTGCTGTATGGTGGGTGGCCTGCCTTCTCTACAGGGCCGGCCCTAGACTTTTTGCCGCCTGAGGCAAATTTAGAAAAATTTGCCCCCACGGATGGGCGGTTGCCGCCCCCTAGAAGTGCCGCCTGAGGCAAAAGTTTCACCCCGCCTCATGAGCGGGCCGGCCCTGCTTCTCTACCCCGACCCTTATCCCTGTTTCTATTGCCTTAGAATGGAGCCAATCACAGTAGTGCTGCTTTAACTTTACCTCTTGTCTACACAGGTCTCGTCATTCCTCATCACCAATGAGTAGGATTTGCTTAGTCTGCTTAAAGCAAACTTGAAGTGAAAATAAACTTATGAGATAATGGCCTCAATTCACTAAGATCATGCTGGAGATAATAAGGCAAGAGAAAACTTACCTCCACACAGTGAGAGCGTTATCTTATCTCTTCATTCCTTACGTTACCTCCTCTGTAGTTATTTTACCTCCTCTGTAGTTAATTTACCCTCTCTGTAGTTAATTTACCTCCTCTGTAGTTATTTTCACACGCCTGTCTTTAACTCTGGAGTTATTTTAAGGATTGGAGAGTTAACTTAAAGACAGAAGAGTTAACTTTAGGCTTGCCTGAGGTAAAATGTTTCCTGAATACTACATGCCTTATCACCATGGTAACAACTCTAGAAGAGTTATTAAAGACAGGAGATAAGCTTAGTGAATTGAGGCTAATGAATTGTATGTGTAGTGCAGCTAAGAAATAGATCATTAGTAGCAAAGAAGAGAGTCTCATATTGTTTTCCAGTACAGGAAGAGTTTAAAAAACTTTAGTTATCTATGCAAAAGAGCTTCTCTGAGCTCTCTGACCCACTGGGTGGAGTACAGTCCTGTTTTCTGAAGCCCTTAAACAGCCAAGAAACAGTGAGAGACAGCTTGGGATAAGGTTTTACTGCAGGAAAGTTCAAAAGGTCATTATTTCTGCTTTGTTTTATAGCTTAAAGAGACTCTGAAGCGAGTATCAATTAACTTTTTTAACATGCAGTAATGTTAATCAGTATAACCACTGCTAAAATGCCGCTATCCCGCGGCAAAACGAGGGGTCTTTACCACCCAAATCCCCCCTGCAAAATCCAAGACTTTCTTGGTTATGGATTTTGCTGCACTGAGAGGCAGAGCTTTCAGCCTCAGCTCTGCCTCCATGCGCATTAATCGTTGCGCGGATCTCCGCCTCTCCCCGCCCCCCTCTGTGAAGGGGGATTGAGAAGGGAGAGGCGGCGATCAGTGTGGATTGACGCGCTGAGAGGCAGAGCTACAGCGCTAAGCTCTGCCTCTTCAGGAAGTGCTCCCCCCGAGCTTACAGGGGGGATTTGGGGGGGTAAAGACCCCTCGTTTTGCCGCGGGATAGCGGCATTTTAGCAGTGGTTATACTGATTATCATTACTGCATGTTAAAAAAGTAAATTGATACTCGCTTCAGAGCCTCTGACAGAGTGTGGTTTTAAAACTGCAACTGTGACAGTATGATGTATTGTAATAAAAAAAAAAGTTATATAACTGAAAATAAAAATATGAGACTATTTAGAAACTCAAATAGAAAATACTGAGGCGTCTTCTTGCCCGTTTCTTGTCATGCTCTTGAGGATAAAGCAATGTTGTCACTGACCCAGAACCAGCATGTGGCCACTAGTGGTCTGTCTGTTCTGCATACTCCTTCTGGGTCAGTGACTGAGACTATATGAGAGACCTCAGCATGATCAGCAGTTCTTACATTCCGTCACCGGCAGCCACCATGTTTCTCTCACCTTCTTGTATTTTGCAGAGTCACCAAGTGAGCTGTTCACCATGCGGGAATCCACGACAGGGTCCTTTTTAAGATATTTCGTATTAAAATGTTTTATATGCATAGGTTTTATTTAAAAAAAAAATTAGTAAACAATAATTATTTTACTATTGATGTAGCCCTACTGTAATCTGATGATATGTTTTGGTACTTTGATTGGACTCGAGTATAAACTGTAATATGTGAATCTAACTGGAGCAAATAAAGGTTACATACTGCCTTAGTCATGTCACTCTCATACATCGTTACATCGTTATTTGGGTTGAAAAAAGACATAAGTCCATCGAGTTCAACCAGAGAACAAAGTACAACACCAGCCTGCTCCCTCACATATCCCTGCTGATCCAGAGGAAGGCAAAAAACCCTTACAAGGCATGGTCCAATTAGCCCCAAAAGGGAAAAAATTCCTTCCCGACTCCAGATGGCAATCGGATAAAATCCCTGGATCACCACCACTGGGCATTACCTTGTAATTGTAGCCATGGATGTCTTTCAACGCAAGGAAAGCATCTAAGCCCCCTTTAAATGCAGATATAGAATTTGCCAAATCTACTTCCTGTGGAAATGCATTCCGACTCTTAATCACTCTTAGGCCGGATCCACACTATAAGTGCTTTTGTGAGTGCTTGCGTTGGATTAGCGCTTGCCAAACACTAAAAAATCGCTCCCATTCACTTTCATTAAAACGTGGTAAAAATCGATGCAATTTTTACCGTGATTTTAATGAAAGTGAATGGGAGCGATTTTTTTAACAAGCACTAATCAAATGCAAGCACTCACAAAAGCGCTTATAGTGTGGATCCGGCCTTACTGTAAAAAACCCTTTCCTAAATAAATGGCTGAAACGTTTTTTCCTGCATGCGCAGATCATGTCCTCTAGTCCTTTGTAAAAGCCTAGGGACAAAAAGCTCATCCGCCAAGCTATTATATTGCCCTCTGATGTATTTATACTTGTTAATTAGATCTCCTCTAAGGCGTCTTTTCTCTAGACTAAATAAACCCAGTTTATCTAACCTTTCTTGGTAAGTGAGACCTTCCATCCCACGTATCAATTTTGTTGCTCGTCTCTGCACCTGCTCTAAAACTGCAATATCTTTTTTGTAATGTGGTGCCCAGAACTGAATTCCATATTCCAGATGTGGCCTTACTAGAGAGTTAAACGGGCAATATTATGCTAGCATCTCGAGTTTTTATTTCCCTTTTAATGCATCCCAAAATTTTGTTAGCTTTAGCTGCAGCGGCTTGGCATTGAGTACGATTATTTAACTTGTTGTCAATGAGTACTTCTAAGTCCTTCTCCAAGTTTGATGTCCCTATCTGTAGAAATGTACTATCTAGTCACCTGGTGTACAACCTGTGGCCCTTCTATGCGTATTGCTAGAAATGCTCAGTAACATGCACATGATTGTGCCTTGCATGCAAATTGTATGCAACCTAGATCTGGACCAATCAAAAATTGCAGGAAGTGCAGTTAATTGGCCCAATTCTAAGCTGCATTCAATTTGCATGCAAGACAGAATTTTCATTGAATGAGTTGGATCATAGAAGCTTCTACACTATTCAATTGATGAGACAAAATGTATAAAGCTTGAAAACAGCCACTGTCGAATTTGATTGGTCCATTTACAAGCCGCATACATACATTTGCATAAATGTAATTCTTATTATACATTGTACAGTGTATGGCTAGCTTAACCACTTAAGGACCACAGGCTTCTCCCCCCTAGTGACAGGCTATTTTTTTTTTACTAATGAGGCCACTGCAGGGCTGTACAACACGGCACACAAGTGATTTCCCGCCCCCTTTTCTGCCCACCAGCAGAGCTTTTTGTTGATGGACTCTGATCGCTGCTGAAGTGTTTATTTTTTTAATATTTATTTGTTATATTTTTAAATAAATATGTGCATTTGTTTTATTATCTTAATTCCCTCCCTCCCCCCGGTAGTCAATCCCAGCGATCGGCTCTCATAGACATCAGCCTATGAGAGCTGATTGCTCTCTGTGCCTCCCAGGGGGACAGACATGTCACGTGGCTGTCCCCAGTACAGCGCTGCGTTAGATTGCAGCGCTGTACATTGTAAATAGACTGCCGTTTTGCTGTCTTAACAGTCTCCTAGCGGAGCGATCTCCTGCAAAACCCCGCCCCTGGACTTTGGTCGTAAAGTAGTTAAAGTGTACCCAAGTGAACCTAACGCAAAATATGAGATACTTACCTATGAAGATGAAAGCCTCTTACTATATAAAAAGTTCTACCACATCCGAGTTTACCATAACAAGATTTTTATTCTTATTTTTTTGCATTAGGTTTGCTTTAACCCGTTGGCAGCTTCAATAGAATTATCTTGTTTGAGATAAATGAACTTGTGCTGTAAACTCTTGAAATGCTTCGATCTCTCTCTGCTAGACGAAAATATAGAAACTGAAAGTTGAAGTCCTCAGTTATTGTCTCACACTGCCCCCTAGTGACAATTAGCCATAAATACACATTACAGCAGTACTAATTAGAAGCATGGAAATATAACAAAGGAGAAATAAAAAAAATGTTCTAAACGAAAGCCTCTAAATAAATTGGCTGCTAAAGGGTTAACGCAGTCCTTCCAATGCTGTCCTTTGGTCGGTCCCTCCAATGCCAAGCCTGTGAAAGGCAGGTCCCCCTAGCCAGGGCCCACCTTATAGACAATAGACAGTCCCTTGTTACTGCTGAGATGGGCTAAGTGTGACACTCAGTAACCTCTGCCCTGCAATCATCCGCCATTCTGTGTGTCATTCGGCATCCCTCTCTCCTTGTATCGCTTCCTCACATCCACTGCCGTGATTGGATTATGAAGGAGGAGCAGAGGTGAGGATAGTGGGGAGCCAATCGCAGAGAGCAGATGTGAGAAAGGACAAGGACAGCCACACCACAAGCTCCCATGATGCCCCATTTTCAGTGACAGCCCAAGTCACCCAGGCTCACCCATAGCTTTGGTGCGGAGGAAAGTTCCTGAGTTCCAGAACACTTTGATTCTGAATATGAATGCAGAAACCTGCCTGAGTGTTTTGTTCTTGTTTGTGCTGGACAGAACATGCAGTCCGCCAGTCCTCGCATGCCTTATTACATTCCCTTAATCTGCAGCTCTTCTCTGTGATAGAATGACGGATTCGCAGGCCTTGCCCTGATTTCACTGAAATCATTCTTGCTGCCGTATTTTTCAAGTGCCTGCATATTTCTATTAATAACTGTGCAGTACATATTGATGTAATCTCTGTGTTGTGTTGCTGTGCAGATTGCCCGGATGGAAACCGCCAGATAAAAACACACAGAGGTGTCGCTTATCTCTGCCAAGGTAACGGAATACAAATGAATTCCAGATAAACAGATGGACTGGCTTCATTTTGTCAGAGAAATAGCACATAGAAATATGGTGATGACCACCCAGAGATCAGATATAGTGAACCAAGCAGCATTTTTAGCCCCCAGGGCATCTCAATAGCACATTAAA
Source organism: Hyperolius riggenbachi (assembly GCF_040937935.1). Classification (NCBI taxonomy): domain Eukaryota; kingdom Metazoa; phylum Chordata; class Amphibia; order Anura; family Hyperoliidae; genus Hyperolius; species Hyperolius riggenbachi. The sequence goes on along the minus strand of NC_090649.1, from coordinate 74,048,118 downwards.
AATGTCTAGGAACAATGTGGTACATTACTAAAAAAAAATCCATTCTACCTCTACTTTTTACATTTAGATGTTTGTTAGTGGCTTTTATTACCCTTCTTCCGCGTCCTGCTGTCCACCGAAAGAGCAAGCAGATAGGGATTGCTGTAATTAGCAGTAGCAATGAGCAAACAAAAGCTTTCATCAGCAGGGGGGGGGGGTAATACACTGTGCTTCAAACAGTTTAGAGAAGTTACACTTGATTACATTCACACCTTCCCCTGGATAAATAAAGGGAGGGGGGATAGCAGCTCCTAGCTATATTTGAAACCAGATCCAACTGCAGAAAACAAAGCTGCTTGGATCCCTTTAGGATAACTGAAGTGACGTGATGAGATAAATGTGTGTAGTAAATACAGTCCCAATCTTAGAGTATCTCCAGTAAAAAAAAATCAAGAGCCTGAGGGTGTCGGGGTTATATACCTGATCCAACGTAATTGGGTAACAAGTGATGCTCTGCCTCCCTCCTTGGGAACACAGTCGCGCTTATGTTTTTCAAAGGACATCTGAGGTGAAAATTAACTGATGAGAAAAACAATTGTATCTATCCTCCTCCTAAAAATGGCTTTTTTTTAGATACCCCACAGTTTTATTTTATATTTGAATCTAGTTTTTAATATTTTTACTGTTTTGTTGTCTCTGCTCAATGACACCTTCATTGAAGTATGCCAGAGCTCAAATCTATGAAATGTTGACCCTTTTTATCTCTTCCCTGCTCTCAGAAGCCATTTACTGACAGGAAAGTCTTTTGTTACTGTAATTACTTATCAGTGAGGGTTATGCTATAGTCCGACCCGGACAGAAACTGTCACTTGCATACCTGATTTTTAACTTCAAGCAGAGAAAGAAAGGAACACAGCCTAGTTATTTGTGTGCTAGGCACTGTACATACACATGTCTATCTCATCATGTCACATGTCACCTTGGTTGTCCTTGAAGTCTTCAGAAGTGGTTGGATAGTGTAATGGTTGAGGGCTCTGCCTCTGACACAGGAGACCAGGGTTTGAATCTCGGCTCCACCTGTTCAAGCCAGCACCTATTCAGTGGGAGACCTTAGGCAAGACTCCCTAACACTGCTACTGCCTATAGAGCGCGACCTAGTGGCTGCAGGTCTGGCACTTTGAGTCCGCCAGGAAATAAATGTTCTGTGTTTGTTGTTTGTTGTCTTCGGAAGCCTCCGCCTGCAATGCCACAGACCTCTTCCGTTCTCATAGGCTAGCAATGATTCCATCAGCCTCAATCGGCATCTGTTGCGTGTGGTAAATCTGAAAAAATTGTGCTGGACCCACCCTTGCGTTCCGCTTTCCAGAACGCACAGAATGGATCCATTACAAAATGACTGATGCGAACGGATCATATTGTTTAACATGAGATCCGTTCGCATCCAATCTGGTCTGTTGCGCTATGCCAGGTCTCTTATGCCAGTGCAAAAGAAACCTCATGGTATATTATGTTTCTATGCTTGGTACTTTTTCATTGTGATGTCGCAGCTGTCTATCTAGACACTGATGTGGCTGGCCTCGGCCTTCTGTCTGGTTTACCTCAGACATTTCCTGAGTGAAACCTGTCCCCACACGTGGACAGAGCTCATGACTCACTACTGCTTTTGAAATGGATTTGAAGCAGGTTGGAATGTCTTGTCTGGTGGAGTCCCACAAACCCTTCATGTGTTACCGAATAACCGCCAGTGAGGAATTACGCTGCAGTACTGACATTCCTGAGCACTGACCTGAGAGAAATGTACAGGCCCTGTGCATTGTCTCCCGCCCCACAGCAAGAACAGGGGGGCTACTGAAGAGAAAACAGCACTTGAACCTGAACTCCAGGGGCAGCTGTAATGACTGTGATGTGTAGTTCATTATCAGTGTCAATAAAGGGTAACTCCACCATCATTAAGAGCACACCTGAATTGAGAGGAATATGGAAGCTGCCATATTTATATATTTTTACACTGGACCTGAACTCTTGCACAGGGCAGAAGGAAATCGTAGAGAAATGCACCCTGTATGTATTTAGAGAGTTTGGCCAAATCTAATTCCCCCTCATCTGTGAACCTCTCAGCTGTGTCAGCTGGCTGCCTCGGCAGAGAAGCGAATTTGTAGACACAAGATGTTAACCCTATGTCTGCTTCCATGAAAGCAGGAAGTGCACAAATCACACATTTATTTTGCTGGTTTTGTATCAGCTGGCACAAATAAATGTTTTTCTTTAAATGTTATTATGCTGTTGCTTATCTTTTAGAGCAGGGAAGACGTTCTGAGTTCAGGTCTGCTTTAAACAATGCCGATTGCCTGATCCATCTACCTCTAATACCTTTATCCATAGACCCTGAACAAACATGCAGATCAGATGTTTCTGACTGAAGTCTGACTGGATTAGCTGCATGGAAAAAAGAGGGGAACACCGAGAGCCCAATATAGTGTAGTAGTATGTAAAGTGAATGGGTACGTTAGAGTTAAGTAAACAATATAATCACAAACCAGGGTCACCGTATAGGTAACCACTGTAAATGCAGGTGAGGAGATTAGACCTGTCCCCACTCAGGATTAAGATGGTGCTCTCTGTAGATCAGAAGAAAAGGGTGGTATGACCCCTCCACCAGGGGTGGATACTGGTATTGTAAAAGAGAACAGAGGCGCCAAAAGAATACCTTTATCCATGGAATGTGAGGGCCACACTGTAGTCCCTTCCTGTCAGGACTGAGTCAGCCACTTATGCTGGGCATAGACGGTACGTTTATGCACCGGAATCGAGCCAGCGCGTCACCGCTCGTCCGCGCGGATCGATTCCCGCTCGTCCCCGCGGGCACTTCCTTATCAGCGCTTTGTTTTTGCCCATTGTCCGCCCACGGGGATAGAGCCGGGAATCGATCCATGCGGTGATCGGACACGTCGGAAATTATCAATCGAGCCATCAGCGGCTCGATTGATAAGAAAAAAACGTACCGTCTATGCCCAGCATTACATACCTGATATTTAACTCTTGCAGGAAGAGAAAAAAAAAGGAACACAGCCTAGTTATTTGTGTGCTTGGCACTGTACATATCCATGTTCATACTCAAAAAAATAAGAATAATTTAAAATATTTACAAAAATGAATGTATTAATGAATTAAACTTGTATAAAATGTTTGTTTAAAAATTGTGTCTGACCCTCAACTACTGGGCAGAAGTCATTTTTATCTCAAAAAAAAAAATACATCTTGGATTTTTTTTACATAGAAAAATATGAAATATCACAAATAAAAAGTGATATTTGTGTAGAGCACCCATGCTGGTTTGACTAACAAACATTGTGTCTGTTTTCTGTTTGCTGTTGTGCAAAAAAACACCACTTTTTTAACAATTATTTAAAAAAAATTAGAATCATTTAAAATGTATTGAAAACTAATTTATTAATTCAGTAAGCTTAAAGAGACTCTGTAACAAAATGTTCAGCCTTATTTCTTGAATCCTATAAATTCCTATAACTGTTCTAATGTGGTCTGGATTACTGCAGCCTTTTCTAGTTGCACTGTCTCTGTAATATATCTAATCTTCTTTTCTTTGTCGAGCCAGGGAGGAATGTGCTGCCTTTGCTGTGATAGGGAGAAGTTATGCATGCCCCCTCCACTCCCCCTGCAGGCTCTGTGTGCTTTGTTTACTACTCACAGACAGAGCTCTCTGAAGGAAAAGGGAGCTGCCTGTCTCATGCTGAGAACTGTTGGAATCCCAGACTAGAGTGCAGATAATTCTCTGTGTAATAAAAACTTGTAGTATACTGTAACATGAGATATATACAAACCTCACTTCCAGGTTAGCGGCCATATTTTTGGTTTGTAAACACTGCCTAAAACTGGCGATTAGAAACCAGGATTGCGGCGGAAATGGCAAAGTGGGGCCCAGGAGAACTTAATGAACAAAATGGTATGCTTTTTATTGTAAGAATTTGAGAGTACAGATTCTCTTTAAACTTCTATGAAATATTTAACTACTACTAACTTTATTAATTCAGTAAGCTTAAACTTCTTTGAAATATTTATTTAAAAAAATGCATCTGTACTTTTAATACTGGGTGGAGGTCATTTTTACTTTCATGTGCAACTGCCTTGTCGGTCAATATATTAGATTATCAGGTGATTAAAAGCTAGACCTCTAATCAACAGCTGCTCAGTAAGTGCGCAAATCGGAAAAGGGCACGTCAGCGCACGCACGTCAAAAGATGAATTGCTGGAGGATCCTAACACAATGTTCTGAATGTCTGCAGTTTTGTGGAGCGCCTCTGTTCTTCATCAGCCACAAACTATGTTTCTGCTGGATGTTTCTGTGCGGCTCGCAAAATGCAGAACAAGCAGTGCGTAAAACAAAGCAACAGTTCATTAAATTATGGGGTAAATATGATTAGCTAGCCTGACTTACTGCTATTAGTTCCACCGAAGATAAATCTGTGGAATACAGAGCGGCTTTTTGGTCTGCCTGAGGCTGGAAAGCATGCGTAAATAAGCACACACACATACATGGCAGCGATGTATAGCGTCTTGTTGGGGGCCTGCGAGAACCCTTCCATAACTGTGTACAGCACACCGGATAAATGGATGATTTATCTGCACATGCCTTAGGGCTCGTTTCCATATAGTGCTCTTTCAGGTGCGCTTATGGAAACGCAATTGCAGGGACAGCAGACAGAGCATAGACTGCACTGTCTGCAGTTACCATTCATGGGTGGCAATTCATTGCTGAATCGCCGTGCATGGTTGCCTGCATTTTAGTGTGCTTCAGCCCGGGATCCCATTCAGTATAATGAATGGGATTGCAAGCTCCGCCCCCCACCGGGAGTGAAGCGCAGAGTTGGATGGAAAGGAAGCCTAAAGTTGTACTATATACCAGAATACGATTCAAATCTCTAAAGGGAATCTGAATTGAAAATTAACTTATGAGACAATGAATGGTGTGTTTAGTACATCTAAAAATAGAACTTTAGGAGCAAATAAGAGTCTCATAGTGTTTCCAGTAGAGGAAGAGTTTAAAAACTTCAGTTGGTATGTATGCATATATAACACGGTGTCTTACTTTAGGGGAAAGACGATATACAGGTGTGTGTGTGTATATATATATATATATATATATACATACATACATACTGTCTTTCCCCTAAAGTAAGACATCCTCTAATTATAAGACCTAGCCGAAATTTAATTCATTCATTTAATATAAGGCATCCGAATATCCTCCGAATTTAAGACCTAGCCCCAAACCCACATGATATCCACAGCCGCATGTCTGTCCCACCTCCTAGCCTGTGTCTCCGCGCCCCTGTTTTAAGTGCAACCCCCCATGTGGCCGCTCTGTCCCGCCCCCTGTCTGTGTCCATGCATGTTAAATGTAACGGCAGCCAGCGTGTCTTACTGTATCCATGCTGCTCGGAGATCGCCGACGTCCTCGCTTCTCCCTCTAGTAACCGGCGCTTGTGTAGCGAGGACGTCGGCGATCTCCGGGCAGCATGGATACAGTAAGACACACTGGCTGCCGTTACATTTAACATGCGCGGGGAGCGGGGGACACAGACGGGGCTGGACAGAGCGGCCACACGGGGGGACACTTAAAACGGGATCGGAGACACAGGCTAGGAGGTGGGACAGAGCTGCCACATGTCAGAAGGGGGGCAAAACTTAATGCAGGGGAGCAGAGAGGCAGGCTAGGAGGCTGGACAGAGTGTCCACACAGGGGTGAGAATTGGGGGGACACTTAATACACAGGGAGAGGAGACACAGGCTAAGGGGCTGGACAGAGCAGCCACACTGAGAACAGAAGGGGACACATAGAGGACATCTGGGGACACACAAGGGACATAGGAGAGGACAGACTGCTTGATCCAATTAGATTATAGTGGTAGATTACACTTTCAGTACAGCGGCTTCACACAGGCGGCCAGCGTGGGGACATATCGTGCAGTGCCAATCAGACACTTGTCATGTTATCCTTGCACACAGCAGGTTTATCAACTGTGTGCAGGGATGACATGACAGGTGCCTGATTGGCACTGTGACATTACAGTGAGCAGCAATAAGAGGCGGCCAGAATGGGACATATCATGCAGTGCCCATATAAGACATCCCCTGAAAATAAGCCCTAGCACACTTTTTGGAGCAAAAATTAATATAAGACTGTGTCTTATTTTCGGGGAAACACGGTATATATATTTATAAATCTACCATGTATAACTGAAAATAAAATGACTCCTTTCTTTGCTACTAATGTTCTGTTAATCTGTACTACGCATGCAATTCATTATATCATGTTTTTTCTTCGCTTCTGTGTCACTTTAAGGTTTTGAAAATGGTCTGTTTAAAAAGAATGTTTATATCTATATTTATATATTGTATGTTCTTTAAAAAGTCTTATTTTATTTTTAATTTTTTTCCTCAGAAAATATGAATGGATGAAAAAGGTCAGTAAAGGTAAGATGACTCCTATTGTATGAAGAACAAAGGAATCTTATTATCAACTTCCAACGTCTGGGGACTTTGCTTTTGTGATGTTAAGGTCCATACTATACAAACGCTACATTAAAGTCGCCGCAAAAGAGCAACATCGGGCAAATGACTTTACCCCTGACAAAGAGAAATGACTAGTCTTTCAAATTACGTTGCCCACGCACCGATGTGCCAAACAACGTATTCATTTAAATACTGCATTATACACACCTGGCCGACTGCACGATATGTGCCCACTGGTTGGAACGGGCAAAATGCCTGATATTGGTCGCTCGTTGTCTGATACTGTGAAATCTGTAATTCGTTGGACATTTCAAATGACTTTTGCATAGTGTGTATGTAACTTTAGAGACTTGACTACTAAAGCAGTAAAGTAGGACTGTCCTCTGCCTTCAAACCATTATTAATCAGAGGAGGTGGTGAAACATGCAAAAAAAAACAACATAAAATTCTAAAAAATATTTTTTTAAAATATTTTTGGTACTAAATAAAAGCAAAAAATAAACCATATACAAAGATAAAAAGATGATGCCAGCCTCCTTATTTGTTGGCACACTATTTTGGCAGTTGGACTGAGCAACTGCTAATCAGTAAGGGCCCATGGCCACTTGTGCTGGCCCTTCTCTGAGGCTGCATTTCCACTTGTGCGGTGTGAATCGCCGCGGTAAAAATTCGCATGCGGATGCGAATTTCGCATGCGGGTGTATACGGATTTTCATGCGAAGTCGCATGCGAACTCGCATGGATGACGATGTATGCGAATTTAACCATGGCAGTGCTGGTGTGCTTTTTCCATTGTTTCTATGCGAATTTGCATGCCCAAACCGCAAGCGAATTTCTTATTAAATGCATTGTATGCGATTCGCATAGCGGTATGCGGTATGCGAATTCTGATGGCTCTGCCCATCCGAATTTTTTCTGCACAGAAAAACGCACAGGAATCCTGACAAGTGGAAACAGTCCCATTTACTTGTATTGCTATGCGAATTTGCATGCGAAAAACGCATGCGAATTCGCGATAGTGGAAATGGGCCCTGAGATGGACTCCGCCAGTGGCGTAGCTAGAGGGGTGCAAGCATGGCTTGTGCCATGGGTGCCATAGCACCATATGTACCATGCCTGCCCCCATGCGCAATACCACTGCTGCTCCGCCACTTGTGCCTCTCATCCCCACTGCCTTTCTCTCAATCAGACCTCAAATCGGCGGCGACCAGAGATGGGCAGAGGAGGGCGCGAAGTACCCGCGGACACTTCAAATGCGGAGGTGATGTCATTGGTAAGTTCCTGCATGTGAAGTGTATAGAGTAATGCTTTATAATCTCAGTGTTTGCAATAGGCACCATATTACTCATATGTACCTCTAGATGCCGCCTCTTGTTCTGATGTAAGTACACATCGGAATTCCTCTTGCCGCGCCATGCAGGACTATGAGGATTCCGATGCGGCATGCAATCATGAAATGCGCTGCTGGAAGGTATTATGGGGTTCATTTATGCGCTTTATGACTTTGCACGTGCTCAGTAGCATTTGTATGCTATTTTGATGCGCATTCTTTTTTTCTTGCACGCACATTCAAAAGCAACATATCGATTTCAATAGGCTGCGATTCCCTGTCCGAATTCACATGCGGGGAATTGCTCCAAATCGCCGCTAGTGGAAATAAGCCCTTAAGTGCTTTTCAAAATAAAGAGCACCCTGAGAATCCCACATAAGTCCAAAACCTACCTACTGTTAAAGCGGACCTGAACTCAGAACTCCTCTCTGCTCTAAAAGTTACACAACAGCATAATAACCTTTAAACAAAAATCATGTATTTGTTACACCTGATACAAATCCTAAAATAAATCTGCACAGTTTCTACTTCCTGATTCATGGAAGCAGACATATTGTTTTCAGCCTGTGCTTTCAAATGAGCTTATCTGCCATAGGCAGTCATGTGACACAGGGGGGAGATCAAATTACAACTAGTGATTAGACACAAATGAGGGGGAATTACACAGTCTAAACTCTTTAAATACATACAGTGGTTTGCAAAAGTTTTCCACATTTTGTCATATTACTGCCAGAAACAGTAATATATTACTCCCCTCCCCCCCCCCCCCGAGCATGATACTGCCACCACCATACTTGACTGTGGGGATGGTGTGTTCTGAGTGATGTGCAGTGTTAGTTTTCCACCACACATAGCGTTTTGCATTTTGGCCAAAATGTTCCATTTTGGTCTCATCTGACCAGAGCACCTTCTTCCACGTTTGCTGTGTCCCCCACATGGCTTGTGGCAAACTGCAAACGACACTTCTTATGCTTTTCTGTTAACAATGGCTCTCTTCTTGCCACTCTTCCATAAAGGCCAACTTTGTGCAGTGCACAGCTAATAGTTGTCCTATAAACAGATTCCCCCACCTGAGCTGTAGATCTCTGCAGCTCGTCCAGAGTCACCATGGGCCTCTTGACTGCATTTCTGATCAGCGCTCTCCTTGTTCAGGCTGTGAGTTTAGGTGGACGGCCTTGTCTTGGTAGGTTTACAGTTGTGCCATACTCCTTCCATTTCTGAATGATCGCTTGAACAGTGCTCCGTGGGATGTTCAAGGCTTTGGAAATCTTTTTATAGCCTAAGCCTGCTTTAAATTTCTAAATAACTTTATCCCTGACCTGTCTGGTGTGTTCTTTGGACTTCATGGTGTTGTTGCTCCCAGTATTCTCTCTATTCTCAGAGCAGCTGTATTTGTACTGAATTGGATTACACACAGGTGCACTCTTTTTAGTCATTAGCACTCATCAGGCAATGTCTATGGGCAACTGACTGCACTCAGACCAAAGGGGGCTGAATAATTACGCACACCCCACTTTGCAGTTATTTATTTGTTAAAAAAAAAAAAAATGGAATCGTGTATAATTTTCGTTCCACTTCTCACGTATACACCACTTTGTATTGATCTTTCACGTGGAATTCCAATAAAATTGATTCATGTTTGTGGCAGTAATATGACAAAATGTGGAAAACTTCAAGGAGGCTAAATACTTTTGCAAACCACTGTACAGGGTGCATTTCTGTTATGTTTTCCTTGTGTCTTGTGCAAGCGTTCAGGTCCACTTTGAGGTGCCTTTACATTTATAGATGGAAAGATAGATCCCTGTCTGATCAGAGAAGAATCTATTGCTTCCACACACTGTATATATTGAAAATCTATTGACCTACAGTGTTGCTCTGATTGTTAGTGTGTTATACACATCCAATTTTGATTGGCCAATCATTTACCGATTTTACCATCTCTATATAATATAAGGGCCAACAGAGTGTTAACGCTAAGAAGACAAGACAAATAACATTTATATTGCGCTTTTCTCCTTGCGGACTCAAAGCGCCAGAGCAGAGCAGCAGCCACTAGGGCGCGCTCTATTGGCAGTAGCAGTGTAAGGGAGACTTGCCAAAGGTCTCCTACTGAATTAGTGCTGGCTTACTGAACAGGCAGAGCCGAGATTCGAACCCAGGTCTCCTGTGTCAGAGGCAGAGCCCTTAAAGGGGAACTTCAGCCTAAACAAACATACTGTCATTAAGTTACATTAGTTATGTTAATTAGAATAGATAGGTAATATCATTTTTTACCCACCCTGTTTTAAAAGAACAGGCAAATGTTTGTGATTCATGGGGGCTGCCATCTTTGTCATGGGGGCAGCCATCTTTTTGGTTGAAAGGAGGTGACAAGGAGCAGAAGACACAGTTCCAACTGTCCTGTTTCCTGATAACCCCTCCCAGCTGCACACGCTAGGCTTCAAATGTCAAATTCAAAATGTAAAAAAAAATAATTTGCACCAAAACAGCAGAACGAGAACAACAACATCAGAAATCCCATCATGCTTTGCACAGCATCAGGGGAAAAAAGCCCGGGCAGTTTTCTTCTGTGCAGCTAAAAATGAGGCTTGGATAAGAGAAACAAAGTTCTGATGCTGTGATACTGTTAAAGAAACACCAAGCCTTTTCAGTGCTGCTGAGTCGATTTTTAGTCCGGAGGTTCACTTTAACCAGTACACCATCAGCCACCATCATCATGCAGGTAAGATCTACTACATGGAAGTGGCAAAACTGGGCAAGCAAAATTTTATGTGTGTATGAACCTTTAGGCTTTGAGCTGTCACTATGCTGCCGGTCCTGCCACCCCTCCCCCCCCCCCCCCCCCCTTCCTTGTTTGAGATCTTCTTTCCAGTCAGATCAATAGTTTTGATTGATCTTCACTGAAAATCGTTCAAAATTATGATCAGTCTTACACGTTGGGGCATAGATTTATGGCAGATTATATTACAGTCGGAAATTGATGAATGTATTGCTATGGTAGAGAAGTACATTGGTTCTTGTTTTTTTTCTATTTCCATTTGTTTTCTTTATTTATTAGTCATTCATATCTGCATATCACATGATGTATATCTAAGGGGAAAAGCCAACCGTCTATTATAATAATAATAATAATATCAGCAAACATCCATTAAATATAATGACTTCATTCTCCGTTGAGATGCCCGTCACTTACATTCTCTTGTATACGTTATTTTGCATGAAGTCCTGATGATTGTGTGGAATGTAATAAAAGCCATAAATATTCTATCACAGCCCGGCAACAGCCGCATTTATTACCGCAGACTCGTAACACATCATTTACATTTAACTGCAAGGGTGTCACATTCATGAACAAAAATCAAACCACACAAATGTGCATCTGATTTTATGCATAGAAAGGCTGAAGCGACCTGTGGATTGGAATAATTTAATTGAAGTGGTTTCAATCTCTACTATTTTATTTTCTTACATTTAAAGATGTATTAAAGAGCCACGGCAATGACATATAGTGGAATGTAGTAAATTATTCAGGATGCTGGCTTTTATGGTAATCATCCTGGATTCAGTATCAGAAACACTTTCTATAGCTATATATTACTGTATATTGGTATGCAGCCCTGTGGTTAATCGCCCACAGAAGGGGGTGAAAAATGTCAGACCATTCCCTAGAGGTAGAAAAGTTCTGACCTCTGTATCATTGGGGTGCACAGCTACAGGCAAGCACACCTACCCAAAGCACTGGCGTATCTATGGGGGAGCAGGGGAGGAGCGGCCTTGGACTTCTTCTTTCCTCCTCCTTCCCCAGGCTCCTCCTCCTGTGCTCCTCTGGCCCTTACCTACAGATCAGTGCGGCAGTAATGACAGAGCTTACCTATTCCCTGTTGGGTCTCACTAGGTGTCATTCTCTGCCGTCTGCCTTCCTCTTCATATAACGCCTGTTGCGTGACATGCAGAGAAATTCAAACCAGGAGGAAGTCAGACAGGACAGTGACACCTAGTGGCTGCAGCGGGAGCACCGGAGAGATCCAACGGGGGAATAGGTAAGCTCTGTCATTTACTGCCACCGTGCTGATCTGCAGGTCTGAGTGGCAGGGCCAGGGCAGCACAGGAGTGGGGCCTCGGTAGAGGAAGGAAGAAGTCCCCCCCCCCCTTCCCCCCCACTGGGCACATGAATAAGGACAGGAGGGGGATTGGCCCCCGGACTTATTCCTTCCTCCACGGAGGCCGGGAAATCACCACCGGGAGACCTAGGAGCAGGATACAGCCGATATATGGCTTATCCTGCTCCTGCACAAGCCACGGCGGTGTTAATTACTATTCCCCCTCCAGGTCCACATGGATGGTGGGGAATTATGTAATTCGGCTTTCAGCTATTGCTGGCTGCCAAATTACAGTGTTTTAAAAGTAACTTCAGCTCTGTCTTCTGACGGTGCCGAAATTACTCAGTGTGCGCCGTAATTCCTATTACGGTCTATAGTGGCACCCAAGTCTCCTGTGCTGGATTCAACATGCTCGCCACTGAGGCCCCCTTCTTGTGTTGTGAGGGGGGGGGGTTCAGGTTGTAGGAAGGGGGCCACCCTAAAAAGTTTCCCAGGGGAGCCCCGGCAGCCATAGTTACAACCCCTGAACCAAAGAGTTTTTAAGTTCAAAAAGTTGATTTCTAAAGGTAACACCTATAATTTACACTGATCAACATGATTCAGTTTTCGGTTAAGTTGGAGTTTGAAGGTTACCTGGCATGCTAAGTGCTCAGTGAAAAATCGCTGTGTTTTCCATTCCAGCCTGTATCTAGATTACTCTAGCAAAACATTCCTTTGCTGCTCTGGGGGTGGCAGGCTGCGTGCCATGGTCACCGTCTGTTTGTTGTCACCGTAGACAGTTTCCCAAGTGGTTTCCCTGTGACATCAGGGTGAGAATATTCCTCTACAGGGAGGCCTGGCCATCAGTCAGTCATGCCATAGGAATGTCTTTCCTCCAGGCTCTCAGGTTGATGATCAAAGTGTAGAGAGAGGACACAGGTGTGGGGAGGGCCGCCCAGCAGGGGGCCTGCATCTCCTCAGCCCATCTGTCTAAAGGCAGAACAAAGTGACACTTCTCAGTGAGTTATGGAAAGTAGCAGACAGACACCTGCAAGCCAAGCCTGACACCTGCAACGCCAAGAATAATCCTCCCATTTCATCCATGGAACATTCCCTTCCATTCTTCAACAACGTTTCCTGTCCTGCTTTTATATTTACTAAGTGATGGACTTGATTCTAAGGGAATATTTATCATATTTCATTTATAAATATGCACAAAATTAATATTACACAATTTTTTGTCCTATATACTTCACAGCCCAATAATTATGTTTGCAGTTTTTTGGCAAGGATATTCTTAACCTCCTTAGCGGTAACCCCGCCAGCACACTGATCGCCGCCGCCGCGCACCCGATTGCCGCTATTCGTTGCGGCGCGCGGCCCCCCCCCCCCCCGAGACCCCGTGCGCTGCCTGGCCAATCAGTGCCAGGCAGCGCCGAGGGGTGGATCTGGAGTCCCAATGACGCCAACGGGATGACGTCAGGATTTCCTGATCGGAGATCGCCCGAAGGCGATCGAAGCGGGTGGGGGGATGCCGCTGAGCAGCGGCTACCATGTAGCGAGCCCTGGGCTCGCTACATGATTTAAAAAAATAAAAAATAAAAAAAAACTGCTGCGCTGCCCCCTGGCGGAATGTTTCATACCGCCAAAGGGGTTAAAGGACCACTAGCAAGAAAAACTGTAAAATGTAAAACACATGTAAACATATACAAATAAGAAGTATGTTTCTTCCAGAGTAAAATGAGCTGTGAGTTATTTTTCTCCTTTATTTTTGCCACTTACAGTAGGTAGTAGAAATATGACAGAACCAACAGGTTTTGGACTAGCCCATCTCCTCATGGAGGATGCTCGGGATTTTTTTATCTTAGTAAATGACAGTTGCTCAGTCCGACTGTCAAAATGGTGTGAATAGGTAGGGTGGCGGTCTGCATCTTCGTATATATCATTCCCAGGGAGTGCTTTTGTAAAGAATAAACAAAATATTGAAAATTCCCTTATGAATAAATAACTAGCCCAAAACCTGCCGCCGGTTCTGTCAGATTTCTACTACCCACTGTAAGTGACAGCAACATACAAAAAAGGTAATGTATTTCTAAAGTAAGCTATACAAAGTAGTGCTTTTCTGAGCAGTGGGAGGGGGTTATAAAGCATGCCGGCTGCTGCAGCTTGCTCTGCAATGGTTGAGAGAGAAGTGGGCCCCTCACCTATGAGTTAGAAATTTAGGTCCAACTCGAGTACAAGTCTACTTATACTATACTTTTATTTAGTGAGTCAGACCTAAATTTCTAGACTTATAGTTTAGTATATACGGTAGATCATGAAGTCTTGATCCTCAAATTACTGTATGAGTGTCCTTCCCATGCTGTCTGACACCAATTTCTGCCTTTGCTCCTAGACTGTGGCTCAGCAGCCCTATCAAAGCTAATAGATGGACACCTGGCATTCGGAAGGGACCATACACCGCCACTGGCAGTTTCAGGTAACATCTGGCAGCAGTAAGAAATGCAGGGCAGTACCAACCTAGTCAGTACTTACATGGGTGTTTGCTTTGACTTCAGTAGGCCATGAAATCATAACTGTACTAATGCGTATAAGTATAGTTATCAGTTTGCACCACCTCCCTAAAATGTATCAGAAGGAAGGTGGCCATTAACAGTACAATTTCCAACTTTCTGATCCGATAATGGCAATCGGAAGGAAGAGTTTGAACGTCATATATATAAATAACCAATTTGATAATTTCCCATGAAATCAATTCAATAGACAGGTTAACTACTGGCAGGGAAAGCGATTGATAATACAATTGTTTGCTGTCTATCGGTAGCAACAACACCTGTCTAGGGGTGTGTCTGGGGTGTGATTAGGGGTTTGGCAGGGGTGGGGCTTAAAGAGAGTCTGAAGCGAGAATAGATCTCGCTTCAGACCTCATATATAGCAGGGGCATGCGTGCCCCTGCTAAAACACCGCTATAGCGCGGCTTAACGGGGGTCCCTGTCCCCCCAAACCCCCTCCGTGCAGCGGGGGAGCGCTTCCTGGTTGGGGCAGGGCTAACCGCCGCAGCCCTGCCCCATGCGCGTCTGTCAGACGCGTATCTCCGCCTCTCCCCCGCCCCTCAGTCTTCCTTCACTGAGAGGGGCGGGGGAGAGGCGGCGATGCGCGTCTGATAGACGCGCTGGGAGGCAGGGCTGCAGCCGTTAGCCCTGCCTCCAGGAAGAAGATTACCAGCAACCATTTTACAACCAACTTTTGCGGGGGGTGGGTTGGGGGTAAAGGGACCCCCGTTAAGCCGCGGGATAGCGGCGGTTTAGCAGGGGCACACGTGCCCCTGCTATATATAAGACCTGAAGCGAGATTTAGTCTCGCTTCAGTGTCTCTTTAAGTGTCAAGTGTCTTATATCAAAAAAGTTGGTAGGTGTGGGCTTAGTTAGCGGCATCCTATTCAACCTTATATTTAGGTGGTTTTTCATGGTAGACTATAATATTCAGAATGGTTGTATGAGTAAAGTTGCATCTACAGTAGTTTTGTTGCAATAAAACCGCCGACAGCAGCCTTGTAAGCATTCTGGAGTTTTGGTACACTATCATGGTTTTATGTGGCCTACCCATTTTCCTTATCTAGTCCCCATTCACATAAATGCAACAACGGAGTGTTCTGCCACTTCCTCTGTGGCCATCTGTTTTTAACCATCCATAGCTCACCTGACATGCAGAGAAAATGCACATTTTTGATCATTGCATAACTCCCAACTGTCCTTTTTTGGAAGGGACAGTCTCTATTTGGGAACCCAATCCCCTCTGTCTCTTTTAGTACCCTGACCAGATGACCCGTTTTGCCTGGGACACGTCTCAGGTTCAGGGTCCCCTTTCCCAGGCTGCAATGTGTCCCAGGTTATGTCCCACTTTTGGCCGCCGGGTGTCCCAGCTGTGGGACTCTGTGGCCGCATGCCGTTTGCGGAGTCGAAGTAATCATTTTCTGCTGCATTTCATGTGTCAGAGGTAACGGTAGTTGCATTTCATTTGTCGGAGGTAACAGTTATTGCAATTCATGTGTCAGAGGTAACAGTGGCTGCAGTTGTTATTTGTTGGTCATAGAGACTGCCTTTGCTAATTTGGGGTTATTGTTGCAGCATTTGGCATTTTGGGGGCTCATAATTATTAAATGGCATGCTAATACAGTAGCATCAGCAGATTTCACGCGCAATCTAATCCTACCATAGTCATAGTCTAATGTCCTTTGATATTATTATGTATTTATATAGCACTGGCATCTAAGGCAGCACTTTACAGAGAATGTAGTCATGTCCGTGGCGGAGCTCACAACCTAATCCCGGCCATAGTCAAAGTCTAATGTCCCACCATATCATTATTATGTATTTATGTAGCACTAGCATCTTCTGCAGCACTTTACAGAATAAATAGTCATGTCATGGACTGACATCCATGATGCAAATCTCCCATTTCACCAAATCATTGTGGGAACACTGCTTTCTTATGTGTTTGGGGAACATTGCCTAATTACCTTTAGGGTCACTTTGCCTATCTGTGTTTTGTGAGGAAACTCTGGCCCACTGCCTCATAGTTCCATTACAGTTTGCTCCGCCCACACCAAGTAATGGACTTGCCCATTTCCCCACCATGGACATGCCCATTTTTTAGCGTTGTTTTTCTGGCTTTCGCCTTTGAGTTAGTATGCGTGTCAGCCTAAATGCAAACAGTGCTTAGCAGAACCCTCTGCTGTTGGGAATTGCTCTCGTGGTGAGACACTCCTCATAATGTTACCAAATATAACCGTGAAACAACTTGTTCTGCTGCTACAAACTGACCCCTGTGGAGGTACAAGTGTGACATCATAAAAGTCAAACATGTTGAAACTTTAACCTGCTCAGCAGACGGCACAAGTCACAGGAGGGCCGATACGCTGTGTACACAGACCGGGGACAGTGCTGGGGACCAGTTGTGTGTGGTGAGGATATTTCATTGTCTGTTACCCCCCACAGCCCCATGATGCATTATTCAAACAGCGACCAGTGACTACAGTACAGGGACTGGCGTGTTTTCATGGTAACGCAAGGAATACAGTGGTTTCTAGGCAGGATATGGCTCTTTCTATCTTCTCCTCAGGGACTTGGTCCCATTGGTTTACACAGGAAATTCAGCAACATGTTTTCCTTAGAACAGTCTCCACATGTAAGGGAGAGAGAAGTTCAAAATACACAGGAATAGCTGGACAGCCAAGTTTATTTTTGAAATGCTGGACATTAGAGGCTAGAAAAAATAAAAATAAATTGTTTTCATTCAAACAGTAATAATGCTTAATTATTCCACGAAAAAGCCGGCCCAACGCTTCCAAAGGGGCCCAGAGCTCACAGCTGCTTAGGGACCCTAACGTCAAGAGTCGAAGAGAACCCAACTGCAATTGGAGGGTTCCTGAGATGGCTGAATGTGGTGTATTTATACTTGCCTGGGGCTTCCTCCAGCTCCATGAGGTCTTCTCTGGGCCCTCTGTTCACTTGTAACAGCTCCCGGTAATCCGTGCCTGGGAGTGTTCTGCACAGTACTACTGCACAGGCGTATTAACGCTCCCAGCACAGCAGAGGGTGGGCAAGTGGCCGGGCCGTGCATGCACAGAAGAGTGCAGCCAGACGGATTACCGGGAACTATTACAAGAGAATGGAGAGGCCGGCGAGAGAGCTCCCGCACCTCAATGGTGTATTTATACTTACCTATGGCTTCCTCAGCCATAGGTAAGTATAAATACACCATTTTCGGCCATCTCAGGTTCTCTTTAAACTGTACCTGAAGTGAGGGGCATATGGAAGCTGCCATATTTATTTCCTTTTAAACAATACCAGTTGCCTGACAGCCCTGCTGGTCTATTTGGCTGCAGAAGTGTCTGAATCAAACCAAAAGCAAGCATGCAGCTAATCTTGTCAGATCTCACAATAATGTCAGACACACCTGGTCTGCTGCATGCTTGTTCAGGGTTTATGGCTACAAGTATTACAGGCAGAGGATCAGTAGGACAACTAGTATTGCTTAACCTCCTTGCCGGTTATCCCGAACACAGCTCGGGGTAACCTGCGCAGGAGGATTTCTCAGGCCCCGCTGGGCCGATTTGCATAATTTTTTTTTTCCTACACGCAGCTAGCACTTTGCTAGCTGCGTGTAGTACGCGATCGCCGCCGCTCGCCGCCGATTCGCCGCTACCCGCCGCGCCGAGCCGCCCCCCCCCCCCGCCCCAGACCCCTGCGCAGCCTGGCCAATCAGTGCCAGGCAGTGCTAAGGGGCGGATCGGGATTCCCTCTGACGTCACGACGTCCATGACGTCGGTGACGTCATCCCGCCCGGTCGCCATGGCGACCGGGGAAGCCCTGCAGGAAATCCCGTTCTCAACGGGATTCCCTGCATACTCTGATCGCCGAAGGCGATCGGAGTGGGTGGGGGGATGCCGCCGCTCAGCGGCTATCATGTAGCGAGCCCTGGGCTCGCTACATGATTTAAAAAAAAAAAAAAAGTGCAGCGCTGCCTCCTTGCCGGATTTTTTAGACCGGCAAGGAGGTTAAAGAAACTCTGAAGTGAGACTAAATTCCTAGTATTTATGTAAAGCACTATAGATAATGCTAAACCGCCGCATTCCCGTGGCAAAACGAGGGTTTTATACCCCCAAATCCCCCCTGCAAAATCCACGACTTTCTTGGTCGTGGATGTTGCTGCTCATGGAGGCAGAGCTTTCAGCTGTAGCTCTGCCTCCATGCGCGTCAATCGCCACGTGGATCTCCGCCTCTCCCCCGCCTCTCTCTGTGAAGGAAGAGAGGCGGGAAGAGGCGGGAATTGACGCGCTGAGAGGCAGAGCTACAGCCATAAGCTCTGCCTCTATGAGGAAGCGCTCCCTGGACACAGGAGAGGGGATTTGGGGGGTATAGACCCCTCGTTTTGCCGCGGGATAGCTGCGGTTTAGCATTACCTATAGTGCTTTACATAATACTAGTTAAAAACGGGAATTTGGACTCACTTCAGAGTCTCTTTAAAAGGAAATAAATGTGGCAGCCTCCCTATCCCTCTCACTTCAGGTGCCGTTTAAGCCCATCGATCAGAAAAGGGCCTGGCTAAAGGTGGCCGTACACAATACAATAAAATGATCCAATTTTACAGCATTTTGATAAAATCAATCGATTTGCACAGAAAGATTAACAGCTTTTTTTATTGTTTGCGAAATCTGATCGAATTTGCAGTTTCTTTTTTTATTTCTGGTACATTTTTACAAAAATTGAATGATGCACGGTAGATTGTCTTATTATGGATGTGTAGACGCAAGCAATTTTTTCAGAGCTTGCAATCATTTTTTTCATAATTGGGGAAAAATTGAACAAGTGTGTTGGTCAGATTTTTCAAATGTTACACTCAATTAGAGATGTCGGCGAATTGTTCGGGAACCGTTCGCCGGTGAACACCACCTCACCCTGTACTACTTTCGGTTCGCTATGAACCAGCTGCGCTGGGCTGGCGGTGTGCATCCTTGATCGCACGCCTGTTGACGGGCACTTTCTGCGCATGTGCGTGATGTCATGAGTGACGTCACGCTCATGCGCAGAGAGTGGCTGGCAACAGGCGTGCGATCAAAGACGAGCACCGCCGGCCCAGCGCAGCTGTACTACTCCGGGTCATAGCGACCCGGAAGTAGTAGCGGCCCAGAGGAGTTTCGCCTACATCCCTACACTCAATCACAAAAATTGATAGTAGTTCTTGAATTGAAAAGAAATGTGAAAAATTGTATGCTGGTCACCTTAAAGGTGGCCACACACATACAATTTTTTTTAAATATCTGTTCAATTCAAGAATAGCAATCAATTTTTCTCACTGATGGTAACATTTCAAAAATCTCACCAATGTACCACACACGTTCAATTTTATACCAATTATGATAAAAATGATTGGAAACTCTGAGAAAATTGCTTTTGTGTGTACAGGTAGTCCCCTGTTAACGAACGAGATAGGGACTGTAGGTTCGTTCTTAACCTGAATCTGTTCTTAAGTCGGAACATTGTGCCATATCTGTCCCCTTGTGCCTCCAGTGTCCCCCTCTGTGTCACCTCTGTCCTTTGTACCTGCTTATACAAGTTTAAAAGACATTTTTTCTTAAATTTTTTTTAAATCGATTTTCTCAAAAACTACAAGTCCAATTTGAAAAAAAAAAAGTTTGACTTGTTCCCATGGAAACACAGAATCCATGCCGTTTCTTATCGGTGGGTCGTTCGTAAGTAGGGGACTACCTTTATATTAATACATATTAACCTCTTTGCCGGTTATCCCGAGCTGAGCTCGGGGTAACCCGCGCAGGAGGATTGCTCAGGCCCCACTGGGCCGATTTTCACAATTGCAAACTGGACCGATTTTTTTTATTGCACGCAGCTAGCACTTTGCTAGCTGCGTGCATAACTCAATCGCTGCCGCTCGCCACCAATTCGCCGCGCCGCCCCCCCCCCCCGCCCCCTCCCCCAGACGCCTTGTACAGCCTGGCCAATCAGTGCCAAGCAGCGCTGAGGGGTGGACCGGGATTCCCTCTGACGTCACGACGTCTGTGACGTCATCGCGATCATCGCCATGGTGACAGGGGAAGCTAAGCAGAAAATCCCGTTCTGAATGGGATTTCCTGCTTGCGCAGATCGCCTGAGGCAATCGGAGTAGGTAGGGGGATGTCGCTGAGCGCTAGGCTAGCCCCCTTGCCGCAATAATTGGAACGGCAAGGAGGTTAATACATTGACAATCACCACACACACCATTCAATTTTCATAAAAATTGATTCGAAAAATCCACCACTCCCGATAATGTTTTATAGAATAAAAACAGAAAATTTCTTGCTCGAATAAAAAGAAACACAAACATTTTTAGGGAAATACAATATTTTTTGCTGTAAAATTGGACCATTTTATTGTATCGCGTGTGGCCACCTTTACAGGAGCAATTTGCACTTTGTAGGAATTACTGACGAACATTTTTATTGTCTCACTGTACCCTAAAAATAATTACAAACCCTTATTTGCAAAAATAACAGTAATATGACATACCATACATAATAAAAAGCTGAGTCCCTAAGGTAACTATTTATATATATTTTTTTAAAAGCTGTCTTTTTTTTTTTTTTTTACAAGTGTTTTATTTTGATAACTACCCTGGAGGGGGGTTAGAATGGGTTATAACTATAGTAAATGGGTTACCAGGAATGAGTGTTTTATCTTTTTTTAAGATCATTTTCACTTTCATTTTTATGAATGAACATGGCTCCTGAATGGAGTCCTGTTCATTCATTCCCAAGCACTTTGATTGGTTCAGGAAGCAAATGTTCCCTTCACCAATCCTTGACGTGTTAGTGCCACTGTGAAGGAGTGTTGGGCACGAACACACCACCCGTTTATCAACAGGACACTCCTGTACGTCCTAATTGAGTTAGAGAGGTTCAAACTGAACGCTTATGTGGGTCCAGATTGAGTTAAGTAGTTGACTTTCTCTGATTTATCTTTCTTTTCTGGTTCAGATATCTACGAAGATACACTTTCTTGGGACCTTAACCATTGCATGTCTTAAAATGTGCTTTTCTATAGTGATTACTGTGTTGGTTCATTGTTCAAGATGGACATTATGTTTCTGAGTGATCTCGGAATCCCTCTTCTGTACTCATTTGTTTGTACTTTTCATGTTTATACTCCATAAACTTATGAGTTAAAAGAAAATGACTAGCTTTTTGAGAGAGATTTGCAATCCTTTAGAACAGTTATTTCTCTGGGATGTCACCAGGGGCCTACCGTATTTTTTGACTATAAGACGCTCCGGACTATAAGACGCACCTAGGTTTAAAAGGCAAAAACCAAGAAAAAAAATATATACTAAACCTAGGTGCGTCCATGGTCCAGGAGTGTCTAATGGACCTTTCCTCCAGCCAAGATGACCCTGTCTAAGTTACACTACCAAGCTACACTAACCCTTGATACCCCTACAAACTATACTATACTACACTACACTTACCCTTGCTGCCCCCCCCCCCCCCAGGCCAGCTTCACTATGCAAACGCCTTCTCCCCCCTCCCATCCCAGCTACACTGCATTACATTACATAACATAGACCCCCCTGCCCCTTCCAGCCACAGTAACTAACCACAACAGTTATATTGCACGATATCTCACCAGCCTGGGTGGCAGTAGCTGGGTGCTGTCTGGGGGTCCAGGCTGGTCCAAATGATTCCAATGAGGTGTGCAGTGGGGCGGCAGCAGCTGTGTGATCCATGGTGGCTAAAAGCGCCAATAGCCGCTGTAATCATCCGCAGTGCTGGCCCTGTGATCTTCTTTGATTTGCCCGGCATCAGCGCGATCAGCTCCTATGCCGCTTGGAAACAGTGGATCTCGCTGCTGCTGCTGTAGCCAACTGCACACCTCATTAGGATAATTTTCTGCAGGAAAGAAACAAGCGCCAGGATAGGTATGACTGCTACATTCGGACTATAAGATGCAGTAACTTTTTCTCCCTACTTTTGAGGGAGAAAAAGTGCGTCTTATAGTCCGAAAAATACGGTAATTATGAATCATGAGGCTCCCCAGCAAAACTTTGGTGGGACCCCCCCAATGTTCATACTGCATCCCTTGCTAACCCCTTGTGACCCTCACAGCCCATGGAGGCCAACTTGCAAGGGTCATAAAAGAAATGTGGACATCCTAATCTTTACCCCTATAACAAATGTAGCCACAAAAACACCTGATCTGAAGGCTGGACCCCTTTATTAGAGGGAGTAAAGTAGACGTTGGGGCTTCCTTACAGCTCTGAGCCCCCCTGCGGTCGCATGGGCTGCTCCCCTGTAGTTACGCCCCTGGATGTCACTTGATATCAGTGAATTGATTCCATGAACACAATGGCTCCTGTCCTGCTGCCAGCAGGTGCACTTATGCCATGCTAATCATAACCCAGAGAAATCATCATTGTTCCCACAGAGAAAATAAACAATTTCAATCGAATGAATCTGTTCAGGACTGTGGCGATCCCATGCTAATTAGTCTGGCTTTTCTGCTCTGCTGTGAGATAATCATTTTCTTTTCATTACTCATAGCGACATTTTCTCAGTAAACTTCTTACATAAACAGAAATGTTCTTGTGTGTTTTGGAAGCTGGTGCCGGTGGCTGGAGGTGAAACAAGTGTGACTCTCCTTCATGAGAGGAATTTTATCTGCAATGTGACTTTATATAGGACTTTTATTTTTAGTGCATTGGTGGTGTAGCCACAAGAATGCAGCTGGCAGCACAATGATTGTCACTCTTGTGGTTTTTAGTCCTGGGAAGCAGAAATAATCAATGGACCTGCTGTGGTGATCACAATTTTGGCATTGGACTATTTTTATTAGCATCATGTTCTGAGTGACTATAAGAAGCTAGGGGAGGGGCAGGGCCGGCGCTTCCATAAAGGCAAAGGGGGCAATTCCCCAGGGCCCCATAGCCCGTGGGGGGCCCCAAAGGTGCCCCTCCTCCCCTCCAGCTATGGTGACCCATGACAGTGGGGATGCTGTGTGTTTACTCTGTATGGGAAAAGGAGGGGGTGACTAATGGGAACCACAAAAAGGCTTTTAGGGGACTTATGATGGACACCTAAGGATATTGTGTGACATGGGGGTTGTATTGGACCTGGTAGCCGGTTCAGGGGCTATGGGGGTGATTTGGTTGCAAGGAGGGTCCCAAAGTTGCT
The DNA here is from genome assembly GCF_040937935.1 of Hyperolius riggenbachi. Taxonomy (NCBI): domain Eukaryota; kingdom Metazoa; phylum Chordata; class Amphibia; order Anura; family Hyperoliidae; genus Hyperolius; species Hyperolius riggenbachi. The sequence continues at coordinate 74,024,477 of NC_090649.1, read as the reverse complement.
TTCTTTTTTTTTTTTTTCTTTGAATGTAAAATTTTCATTGAACAATTTTCATATAGAAAGTACAGAATAGGAGTTGGATGGTAAGGACCATATTAGCTTATAGATATATAAGACAATCCATCAGATATACAAAGAATCTAAGGACTCTTCAGATCAACAAAGTTACCTTAAAGTTGAGTTGGACCATCAATGCAGATAGATATTTTTAGATTTGCTTATACATTGCATATCAGCCCCAAAGTTACTTGTGCACCAGGGCCCCATTGTAGCTGGAACTGGTCCTGGGGAGGGGCAAGCTTTGAAGAATTGGGGACCTGTTGCTCTTCTTCCTCCTCTTATATCTTAACTACTTGCCGACTGATCCACGCCAATTGGTTAAAGCACAGATGTCAGACACAAGGCCCGTGGGCCGAATGTGGCCCTCCTTGCCATTGTATGTAGAGCTTCAAATGGCCATTATTGTAAGCAGTAAAAGAACGACAACCCACTCCTTCCCATCCAGAGGAGCGCACCAGTGACAGTGTTTCTGATTGAAACATTGTCCGTTTGAACCGGGGTGCAGCAATTATCCACGGGACCTCCCTGCGAAATTGCCATGCGGCCCCCTCCTGGTATCCAAACCCCCCAACACACCCCCTGGTGGCTGGTAAAACACACACACACACACACACACACACACACACACACACACACACACCTCCCCTCCCCCGACACAGAGTAGCACAGTGGAGCAGTGTAATACTTACCTGCTCCAGCGACGCGCCTGGGCTCTTCTGTTCTTCCTGACGGAGCGGGAGTGCTCATTCGCCTAAGAGGTCATTGGCGGTAACCAATATGGCAGATCTCACCTGAGGCGATGGGTTATTCATTACAAACAGCCTTCTGCGTGGACCCGGGGGCCAGGCTGTGGAGATCGGATCTGTCCCTGTGTAGTCCTGCTGCCGTGGAAGGTTTCGCTGGTCAGGCAGGGAACCACCTCATGCATCACACTCCAGGAGAGGGGGGAGCTCAAATATATTAATTAGAATGTATGCCAGTAAGGAGGCAAACTACCCCAATCTCTAACCCAGTAAGGTATAATTGTAGATGCAAGAGCTCAATCAACAATGTCTTTGGTGGGGGTCGTCTCCTTCCAGTTCGCTTAGTCACCTGATGAAGCACCCTCAGCTGGGTGCGAAACGGCTGTCGACCTCTGATACATGCTGCGTTCCCTCTCTCTCCATGGTGGACTGTACCATTGACCATTTTTACGGTTAAAGGGACCCTGAGCGGTACTGTAAATCAAAACTTTCACTTACCTGGGGCTTCCTCCTGCCCACTGTAGGTTACGAGGTCCCCCGGCGTTCTCTTTGCTCTTCTGCGGGTCCCGCAGGCGGCTCCGTTACCGGCGACACCCGCACCGGGTGTCGGGCTAATACTTCCTGGATTTGAATGGTTGGCGCCTGCTCCACGTCATCAAGGGGGCCGGCATGACAGTACTGCACATGCGCAGTTCAGAGATAGAAAACCATGGATGCGCAGTGCTGTTACGCCGCGCGTGTGATGACACGTAACGTCCGTCATGGTGACTCGGAGCGGGCGCGAAGCATTCAAATCCACGAAGTTCCGGCCTGACGCCAGGTTTGTAGATCCTGTGCACCTTCTTCTACTTTTTTGTCCTTTCCCTCCACTTCACCAGGGTTTCTCTCTAGTCTCTGGTCCGTGCATACAGCCAGTGCACAAGAGTAGCTGACAGGTGGGGAATTCACCGCCTTCAGCCTCCCGTATGAAAGAGGCCTTAGTATACCGGAATAGAGGGCTTCATCACTTTTCCTGACAGGCAGAAGAGTGAAAGCTTGCATCACTCCTTCCCTTGTTTCCTGTCACCTCTGGCCTCACCCTCATTAGTCATCTGTGCTCATTGCTTATTCCCTCTAAATATCACACCTGGGTATATATCCCTCCCGCCTGGCTTCCCTGACCTTCCCTGACTTGCCTTATAAGTAAATTCCCTGCTTTACTGTAACTGTGAAGTGTAAACATCTGATTCTCAGCCAGAGAAATGGACTTGCAGCTCAACCAGAGGCAGCTGTGACTTAAAGGGAACCTGAGGTGAGAGGGATATGGAGGCTGCCATTTGTATTTCCTCTATTTGGCTGCAGTAGTGTCTGAATCACACCATAAACAAGCACGCAGCTCATCTTATCAAAACTGACAATATTGTCAGAAACACCTGATATGCTGCATGCTAGTTCAGGGTCTATGGATAAAAGTATTAGAGGCAGAGGATCAGCAGGACTGCCAGGCAACTGGTATTGCTTAAAAGGAAATAAATATGGCAGCCTAAAAGTGCAATTGTGGATAATGTAGCCTTTTTGGAGCAATCACATTTCATTACAAAGTATACGATCGCTGCAGAATCTCTTTTCAGTCTCTCTACAAAGCGATTTTGCAGCAATTTTACTACCAAGAACCACAAAAGAAAAAGAAAATCACAAATCTCTAAAAGTGCTTTAAAATGATCAGAAGTAGCTCCAGAAAATGCTGCTAAAATTGCTACAAAAAGCACTTAGCGCTCACAGTTGCATTTTGCGATTTTTAGTGGGCCCAGCCCTATGACTTGTATTTCACTCTCATAGCATCAGTGAAGGGGATATACAGTACAGTGTATGCTAATCTCGAAATCTCAGGGTTTTGGGATTTGCAAAGTTGTGCGATTTTTTTTTTTTTCCCGATTAGGTCTGTACATGCAGCTGGTGCATCAGCCCAATGTTTACAGATTACCTGATTTTATCATAAAAGTCAGAAATATGGCCTGGCTTAGCCCCATCCTGTAATAAAACCTCTATTAATGATTTGGTTTAGCTGAACTTTCAGTTTGGGGATTATGGGATGCAAAACAGAAGTTTGCCTTCTTAAAACAGAAGATATTTGTGATTTTTGGGATTGGAGTGAGCACAGGTCATCATATAGTGAGGATAAGAACCAGAGGCGCCAAAAAGAGTAAAAGCATAACAATAAACTAAAAACTGGGGGGAGACATAAGTCACGACTCACCGCCCATAGAGACCAAGAACCAGTCTGAGACTTAATGTTCAGTCAGAACAACAACAATTTATTGGTACTCCCAGGTGCTACGCGTTTCACGGGATTTCCCCGCTTCCTCAGGCAATCAAACAGGAGCACAAGCGATCAGGGGTCTGGTGTGAGCCTAGGGGCAACCCTTGTTTGTGAGTATAACTAATCTTAATTATTCTTGTTATTATTATCCAACAATACTGCACCATTTGGGCTCTCGGTCTTTTGTTTTTGTTTCTGAAGTACAGGTCATCATATGCTCACTCCAACCTGAATAATCGCAAATGCCTTCTGTTTTAAGAAGGTAAACTTCTGGCTTGCATAACATTTTAGTAATGAGGCTTTTTGGTCCTTTGTAGCCCCTTACACACTCCTGGGAGTTTTGCTTGCTGGGCAATCTGTAACATTGAATTATGGGAAGCAGAGAGTCCCTGAACTGGGCTGTGTGAATGGCCCTGGCATAAGGAGATCACATGACGTGTTGTGACCAGGCTTGGTTTCCCAGAAGTGATGTTGGCTGAGGGCCCAGACTGTCACCAGTTTCTTTACTCTGTAAATGGCATTCCCACCCGCCAGAGTAAATTATGTTTCAGTCATTGAGCTTTGTAGAAACGATGTTATGTATGCTGTGTATTCGTACTGTTCTTATGCAAATGTGATGCACAAGGAGGAATTTCAGGGAAAAGCGAGGCAGGGCATGTCTAGGAATATGTGTAATGTTACAGCCGGTCTATTATGGGCCCGGGAGATGGCACAAAGTATATTTTCTAGCAGACACATTTCCCACGATACGTGATTTGTGTTGTTTGACAAGAAGTCCCCTGAGCTAGTCATTTGAGCTGGATTTGTCATTCCACCAATCTTTATTAAGTTCTCGTGTTCCCTACATTCTGGGTTCAGAGTAGGTTATTAAAAATTTTAAAGGGATACTGAAGTGATAAAACTTATAGCAATTTACTACTTACCTTAGTAAAGGGACAGCTTTAGATCCCATAGAGCCTTTCTGGGACTCAGTCCATGCACTGTCCCTGGTTGAAATTACTTGTCCTACAAGGTCTTCATTACTCCTTGGGCAGCCTTCGAAACGAATCACTTCTCTGAGTGGTTCCAAAGAAGAGTGTGTCCGCATGAGTACGGGATAAGTCATGCACAGCATGGATGCGATGTTCTTCTGAATTCTTCAGGGACTCGAGTAGTTCCAAAGGCTGCCTGAGGAGTACCGAAGACCTAGCAGGATGAGCATCATCAACTGGAGGTGGCGCAAGAACGACAAGAGGGACTCTACATAGCCTATCCTTTACATAATACCTAACCATCTCGCCCAATTGCCACAGGAGAGAGGGGCACTGCGATTATAGTGATAAGCCCAGTACCCGGGGATTTACAGCATGCGGCACAATTTTCTGAATGCACAGATTAGAAAAAGATTCTAAGGGCCCATTCACACTAGGGCAATTAGTGGGCGTTTACCTCTAATCGCTAAAGCGCTAGCGCTTTTTAAAGCACTGGTGCAATAATAATTATATGGCAGTGATCTCACTGCCGCCGATCGCGATTAACGGCAATTGCGAACGTGTTCCATGCAGCATTTTTTAGCGATTCAGGAGCAAGCGAGATTAGCATGCTATAGAAGCGATCATCAAATGCGGATTTGTACAGTAATTTTACAGCAAAATCACCTGCACAAAATGCTAACGCTAAGTGCTAGTGTTTTGCCTTTTTGAAGTGTGAATGGGCCCTTAAGGTATCATCTAGGGATGATGGGCAGATTAGACCCAGAAACCGATCTCTCTGATCAGATAGGGATCTGTCAGCTGCCCATACACTGCAGGCCGATTCCTGAGCAATTGCAGCATGACATCTCTCTGGCACTGCCCATCCTTCTTCCGCTTCCTGCTTCCCCATTTGTGCCTCACACGGCACTGGCGTTTGACATCACACACACGCACCAGTGGTTGGTGATGTCAAGAGGCAGAAGCGGAAGATGGGTGGGCACTGCGCGGTGGGCAACATAGGACAGGTAATGTATAAATGTACATTTATACACTAGGGGGAACAGCGCTGGGGGTTTCGTCTCGTTCATCACTCGTCCCAATATGGCTTGCTGCTACCCCGACCAACCACAACAACCCGACATCTTGCAGCATGTCCAATCGATACATGCAACCAATTTCGCCCCGAAATCGGTTGCATCGTTGACCGGGCATGCTCTTGGTGGCACCAATTTTATTCGATAACAATTATCGAATTAGGTGGTCAATTGGACACCAAGTCGAGTAATGTATGTGTACCTTAAAGAGGAAATTCATCCTAAACAAACATACTGTCATTAAGTTACATTACTTATGTTAATTAAAATAGATAGGTAATATAATCTTTTACCCACCCTGTTTTAAAAGAACAGGTAAAGGTTTGTGATTTCATGGGGGCAGCCATCTTTTTGGTTGAAAGGAGTTGACAGAGAGCATGAGACACAGTTCCAACTGTCCTGTGTCCTGATCACCCCTCCCAGTTGCTAGGCAACGTGAACAACAACATAGGAAATCCCATCATGCTTTGCACAGCATCAGGGGAAAAAAGCTCGGGCAGTTTTGTTTGATGGGGTGGAGCTTAGCTAAAAATGCAGCTAAAAATGAGACTTCCATAAGAAAAAAAAACTTCTGATGCTGTGAAACTGTTAAAGAAACACAAAGCCTTTTCAGTTCTGCTGAGTAGATTTTTAGTCTGGATGTTCACTTAACTGTTCCTTTAGGCTGCTTTCACAGTGTGACGTTAAAGTCCCACCTTAGAGCAGCCTTTAACGCAGCCTCAACTCACAGCAATGAAAAATCACTGTGCTGTTCAGAGTGCCCATGTTGAGTTACATTGTAATGCTACAAGTTGAATGAAAGTGCAGCATGCTGTGGGTTATACTGGGCTTTTTAGACTGCTTGCACATGCTCAGTGACTAGCCACATGGCTAATTAATATTCACAATGTATTGCTTCAGGTGGTAAAACGTCTAGAACCTGCCCTGTGTTTACAGTACTATGTTGTAACTTCTCGGCCTTTTGGCTAAGATCAAGTGTAGTATCTGTTCTTGAGGTTTTTGGGGGGACCTGGAGGGATGCACTGTGGCAGGGTGTCCCTTCTTGTCGTAACTCCCCAGAGGCTGATTGAATGGATCTATACCATGGTCGAAGCTGAATGGCTGAGGGCTTTGCTTAGGCGTACTGCCCCTGGAAGTGGCGCTCCAGGTGCACCTGAAAAAACCTGGGATGTGGCAGATTCCAGGCGAAAGTAGGGTGCTTTGGTCTGTACTGCCCATATGCAGAGCCAACTAACGCAGCTCCCCGGCCTTTTGGCTAGGGAGAGTGCGGAATTTTTATAACTCCGGCCGCAAGGTCGGGGCCAGCTTGCTGGCACCGGGGACTTCGGTTCCCACCAGGCTCCCTCTCGGGGGAGCCACCCGAACCATGTGGACACGGTTGCCACATGGCCAGGCCCTTTGGGTAACCAGTGGGCAACGTCGGGGTCCTCCAACCCCTCGGGTGTTGGAGGATGCCACCCCCTGAGCCGATGGCAAAGGGGGAAGGTTCCCTTTGGGGAACAACCGGAAGGGCCCTGCTGTATTGTGGGGCCCGTGTCTACTCATACACGTTTTGTGGGGGTGCTTTAGGGCACTCACGCTTTTTCCGTGCATGGGGCTAATAGCCTTGCTTACCCGGGACTCCTGTTGCATGCAACAGGAGCCAAGAAAGCTTAAAAAAAAACAAAACAAAAAAAAAAACTATGTTGTAACGGATCGCGTTATTCTAACTCGCTGCATGCAGGCTCTGAAACGAAGTCAACGTCCGGTCTGCATGGCAGTTTACATACATTATAAAGCATACGTTATGCAACCTGCACAGAGTGTATCCAGGGCCAGATTTAGGGCAAGGCCTAGGAGGCCATGGCCTAGGGCACCACAGGAGCAAGGGCACCAAAGCAGCAGGCTAAATTGGTGCAAGCTTGCAAATGCTGCAATGCAGGGAGGTCAGGCGAGCGCCTGACCGCAGTACTCTGCTGCCAGCGGCCTGTGCAGTGGCAACCTTGCTCTCTGTGCACGTTTGCATTGTGGCTGACAGCTATGGAGATGGAAAGGAAGAGGAAGCTTCTGCACTGGAGATGAGCGGAGAATTAAGTGACACTGATGGCTGCTGAAGGCAAGCTGTCTACCTATACTGAAGTGGGGTAGGAAAAGGAGGGATTAAGGGAGTCATATGGCTACCTATACTGGAGGGAAGGGGGAGGGGTCATCTTGCTACCTATACCAAAGGGGGGCGGCTGGTGACAGTGGCCTTAGGCGGGAAAGAGTACAAATCCGTCCTTGAGCGTATCCGACCTTATTACATGGGGACCATACAATGTGGAAGGGATGCATTCAAAGATCTCCTATGCTTGTATCGCACTCATATGAACATACAGAGATTATCAGGTACATCTTTAAGCTGATATAACACAGGGCGATATGAATTACCATTTCCCGTCATTGGTGTTAAGCCTCATCTACACGTGTAGATGAGGCTCCGAACTGGTGGCTCGATTAGCCGCCGGATCGCCTCTTCCGCGTCCCCGCTCGCCCGCGCGTGCGCCGTATTCGATACCCGCTTGTCCCCGCTCGACCACGCGCCGCGCTGCTTATCTTCTGCTCGATTCCCTGCCATTGTCCCTCGCGGGGAACGAGCAGGGAATCGGCGGTAGCGAGATCCGACCTGTCGGATCTTATGAATCGAGCCGCATTAGCGGCTCGATTGATAACACACATCGGAGCCTCAACTACGCGTGTATATGAGGCTTTACATGTGAGCAGCCTGTGGCCATTCTGCAGACAGTGAGTTATGGTGGAGGGGAAAAGGTGTCGGCAGATATTTGTCTGGGAAATGTGACAAGTTACTTCTGTAACTCCAAACATGACACTTCACATAACCTGCCCAATAACCTTGTCATTCTCAGGAGATGAGCAAATCCTAAGGGCCAGTGCACACAAAAAAACCGCTAGAATAATCGCAAATGCTCACTGCTTTTTGAAGTGATTTTCCTAGGCGATTCTAGGCATGTGCCTGGCGATTTTCTGATAATGCCTAGCGATATTAGGAGCGTTTTGGTGTAGCATTTTTTGTTACAGTAGAGCTATAACTGAACAGCTTCTGTAACAAAAACGCTTAGAAAATCGCTTTGATCTAGCACTTTTCAGAGCAATTTTCCACTTTCCTATACTTAACATTGAGGCTGAATCTCCTCAGAAATCAGCAGTAATGCTGCAGGAGCCGTGTTTGCGTTTGGGAGAAAATCACATCACTCTGGTGTGCACCATCCCATTCAGATACTTTAGCCAAGCGCTTTTCAAACATTTTTCAAAGCCCGCAGAAGCACTCTTGGTGTGCAGCAGGCCTCACTCAGTCTATCTATCTGTACACTCTACAGAAGGAAATAGAGAGAAATGCACCCGGTATGCATTTAAAGAGTTTAGCCTGTGTAATTCCCCTGAGCTCATGAATCTCGGCAGTCTTCAGCAGAGCAGCTAATTTGTAAACACGGGATGCTAACCCTATGTCTGCTTCCATGAAAGCAGAAAGTAGACCCACTGCAGATTTATTGCAGGATTTGTATCAGCTGTAACAAAGAAATGTTTTTCTGTAAAAGTTATTATGCTGTTGCAGCCTATCTTTTAGAGCAAAGAGGAAATTCTAAGTTCAGGTCCGCTTTAAACAATACCAGTTGCCTGGCAGTCCTGTTGATCTTCTGGCATTTGTATTGTCTGAATCGCACACCTGAAACAAGCATGCAACTAATCCAGTCAGACATGAGTCAGAACATCTGATCTGCTGCTTGATGAAGGTCTCTGGCTAAAAGTATAAAGTCGAATTCATAATTTCCAACAGATCCAATCTGATTTTCGATCGTTCTCCGATTCATTTTCTGTACAAATTGATCAAAAAAAGGGATTGGAAAACAGGTTGGAATTGTCTGAAATGACTGAATCTGATGGGAAATTGCATGGTGTGTACCAGGCATTAGGGCCCATTCACAGTACGGGGAGTAACGGGCGATTCCTGCTAATCGCCAAAGCGCTGACGCTTTTTAACCACTTAACATCTCAGTCGTTTTCAGCTTATGCATCCGAGCAATGTTCACCTCCCATTCATTAGCCTATAACTTTATCACTACTAATCACAATGAACTGATCTATATCTTGTTTTTTCCGCCACCAATTAGGCTTTCTTTGGGGGGTACATTTTGCTAAGAGCCAATTTACTGTAAATGCATTTTAACAGGAAGAATAAGAAAAAAAATGAAAAAATTCATTATTTGTCAGTTTTCGGCCATTATAGTTTTAAAATAATACATGCCTCCATAATTAAAACCCACGTATTGTTATTGCCCATTTGTCACGGTTATTTCACCATTTAAATTATGTCCCTATCACAATGTATCGCGACAATATTTTATTTGGAAATAAAAGAGCATTTTTTCCGTTTTGCATACATCACTATTTACAAGCTTATAAAAAAAAAATAGAGAGAAATATTTCATCTTTACATAGATATTTAAAAAGTTTAGACCCTTAGGTAAATATTTTTTTTTTTTTTTTTTTATAGTAATGTTTTTTTTGTTTTTTTTTATTAAACATTTTATGTGGGCATTTTTGGGAGGGTGGGATATAAAAGTGTTTTATTTGGGGAAATATTGGTGTAGTGTAATGTTTTTGGGTATTTGCTTGCAGTTTTACTTTTTGGCCACAAGATGGCAATCTCGATTTTTTTTACATGACGTCACTCTAAGCGTACAATGTACGCTTAGAGGGACACAGCTTCAGAAAGAGCGAAGCTTCCGAGAGAAGCTGTCGCTTTTTCAGCGGGGGAGAGGAATCAATGATCGGGCTCCCCAGCCCGATACATTGATTCCGTGGCTACCGACTCCGCGGCCGGGAGTGCGCGTGCACGCGCGCGATCGGCTGCGGGAGCGCGCGGGAGCGCGCCTGTCCTCCTTGACGTTTTTATACGTCAAGGAGGACAAAGTGGTTAAAGTGATAGAGCTATTTTACCCTAGTGACCTCACTGCCGTGATTGGCGCAGATCTCAGGCATTTTGTGATTAGCGCCAGTCGCAAACCGCGTTACATGCAGCACTTTGCTGCGATTCCGGAGCGATCGCAGTACATTGCTTATAAAGCGCAGAATGCGATCGCTCTGAATCGCGGAACTGTGAACAATGATTTTACCTCGCTAATCGCGGTAATATCACCTGCGTAAATCGGTAGCGCCGATACCGTTTTGCGATTTATAGTGTGAATGGGCCATAAGAGACACAAGATCAGCAGGACAGCCAGGCAACTTGCATTGTTTAAAAGGAAATAAGGACAGCCTTCATATCACTCTCCCTTTAAGCTTCTTTTGCCCAAGACAATGTTTACATATCATTTTGGACAGCAGTTTGGTGATGAGGGCTGTAGAGACGCGTTGTTTGGCTGCCAGCTATGTAGCATGTACTGATCTACAGAGAGAGGAGAGTGGCAGGCACACAAGCAAAAACTCCAGTGGATGAGGCAGGTGCATAACTGCAAATCAACCAATCTCCTCCTGATATCAGTTGTTTACCTGTTCTATCCTTTACCATCAAATATCAGACAAAATTTGAAAGTGTAACTGTCGGGCATAAAATCATAAATCAATACTTTATTTTTATCTGGTAAGCAAGTAATAAGGATGCTAATCAGGCAATCCAAAACTTAAAATCACTATTACTTTTCTTGTTGATAAATGATCATTCTCCAGTTTACCTGACTCTTATTTGGTACCTTACCGCACAAAGGAAGTTGCAGGGCATGCTGGTTTGTCATTTTTTGCTTCTCTACTTTCCCCTCAGACTTAATTAATGCAGCCTGATTGGCTGAAGCCTCTTTCCCTCCGGTTTTCCCCTCCCACAAAACTGTTCCTTTCTGATTGGCTAAGATTTTTCATGCTGAGACAATGCACTTTCTATAGTGAAGGGCAGGAAATGCATACACAATCAGACAGAGGGAGAGTAAGGGAGGAAATGACATCAGGATTGGCTTCAAAATAGCCACAGTTAAAATGGGAAATGCTAAGAAGGATTTTCTCTTTTTTTACTGTAGAAAAATCACTAAAATCAAAACGTGGACAGTGCAATACATATGTTATGTAAGTAGAGCAAGTATTTATCTACTTATATATGTGGGGTTTTTTTTATGAGATAGTATGGCTGACAGCTCCTCTTTAACGGGAATATCGATCACACTGCCACTAGGTTTATACCACCCGATAAAATAGGAAGCTAAGAGAGTATCGCTGGTACACCCCTCTGTACATCGCCCTGTGGCCCCACCCCTCCCCTGGTGGCATCACTTATACAAAGAGTGATGAAATATTGACGTGGAAGGCCCCAGTCTTCTGGCCCCTTTCCCACTGGTGAGTTGCGCTACGCCAATTAAAATCTATAGAGCATTTCACAACTGGAACGGCGTGATGCGTTCCTCCAGAAGTACCCGATTTGTCGGAAAAGCAACCGTGAGTTGTCGGCAACTTGTGTGGCATTGTGCGGTGACTGGAAGTCATGTAAGTCTTTTTTATAAAATTTCACGGTGCCGTGCAGATGCACGGAACCGTATTTTTTCAATACACTTCCGCCCATTTCTAATTTTGGCCACAGGAAGTGAGTGCTAAAGAACCTCACTTCCTGCTTGGCCTGCAGCCAGAAGTGAGATTACTTCACATTGGCGTTGTACCGCAACGATACTTCAACGCCGGTTTCCAGCATGAACCCGGCCTCAATAGATGTTCAGCAGATTCAATATTTATATCACATCTAATGTATAATATGTTACAATATAAGACAGCGTATGGCTGGCGTAAGTCCGCGGAAATGAAGGCGGAAGCTGTGACATCATCACCGCAGCTTGTCTGGGAATTTACTAAAGTGGGGTTTTTCTTTTTCGAATTCCTCACATCCGCTTGAAGAAACATACAGTGTCTGTCTTGATGATTTCACAGCTCGGGATACTAAACTATGTCTTTCTCGCACTGCTTCTGGCCAGTTTCATTTTTACGAGTTTTTTGAAGCAATTCTGATGACTAAAATGTTTGTTTTCATATTTTTTCCTGTTTAAAAAAAAAAAGGTGAGTAACCGGATACAGGGCTAGAAGATCATCAGACTGTCATAAGTTATATAATCTCTATATAATCGATTCCACACTCGATGCCGCGGGCGGGACAATGGAAAAAGATAAGGAAAACAAGCAGAAGATAAGAGAATCGCCCACGAGGACGAGCAGGAATCGATCCGGCGGCATAATCGAGCCGCGGAAACGTCCCGTGTATTCCCGGCATTAGGCTCTCACAACTTTTCTTGTGAAACACATACAAAAAAATCTCTTGCTATTGTTCAAGCAGCTGATCAGACTGATAAGAAGTCAATTCAACATTCGGATTGACTTCTTATCAGTCTGATCAGCTGCTTGAACAATAGCAAGAGATTTTTTTTTAGGTGTTTCACAAGAAAAGTTGTGAGAGCCTAATGCCGGGAATACACGTTAAGTTTTTACTTTAGATAGATGGGTTTGATAGATAAATTCCAACCTGTCGGATCTGGTCGATTCTACTTTCGTTTCGATTCTCCTCATTCAAGTGAATGTAATTGATAAGAAAAGATAAGGAATCGAGAGGGGAATCGAGCAGTGAATCGAGAGTAGAATCTATCGAAAGCGAAAACGACGGCAAAAACGAACGCAAAAACGCATCGTGTATTCCGGGCATAAAAGACCGCTGTTGAGTGTGTGTATGGGGCTTTACACATAATCGCCAGTGCAGGGAATATGTACGGCGGCACACGAAGGCTTTGCGAATGCTTAAAGAGAAACCGTAGCTCGGGTTCAAAAAGAGTTATTTACCTAAAGAGAGTTACAGAGTACCCAGCAAGCTCATGGTGAACCAGAACTCCCAGGAGTGTGTAAGGGGCTACAATGGACCATAAAGCCCTCTTACTAAAATGCAGTGGAAAACAAAAGTTTGCCTTCTTAAAATCTACCAGAGCTGTGGCTAAAAGAAGATTTGATACTCACCCGCGGCTTCCTCCTGCTGCATAAACAGGTCTGTGTCCGACGCCGTCCTCCTGCGGTCTGCCGTTCAGCCGCGATCAGCCCCGGTAACTTGCTCAGTCGCATCCAGTCTGGGTCTTCTGCGCATGCGCAGACCTCCCGCATTTCCTGTCTCTAAATACATACAGGGTGCGTGTCGCTATGTTTTCCCTCTGTCTTGTGCAAGAGTTCAGGTCCACTTTAAGCAATACCAGTTGCCTGGCTGTCCTGCTGATCCTCTCCCTCTTTTTAGCCATAGACCCTGAACAAGCTGCGTGCTTGTTGTTACTGATGTTATTCAGACATTTCTGCAGCCAAATAGATCAGCAGGGCTGCCAGGCAACTGATATTGTTTAACAGGAAATAAATATGGCAGCCTCCGTATACCTCTCACTTCAGGCGTTCTTTAAACCCCAGAAGATCTTACAATCTCACCCATAACAAGTGTAGCCACAAAAACACCTGCTCTGGCGTATTGTCCTCCGTATCGGAGGACCCCCAGCTTTGAGCCCTCCTGTGATCGCAGGTGCTGCTCCCATCCCTAGGAACTACAAGTCCCACAATGCATTGCAGGAGTCTGACAGCCACAGTCATGATTCATTAAGGCAAATGCATTGTGGGACTTGTAGTTACTTAAAGGATACCCGAAGTGACATGATGAGATAGATATGGGTATGTACAGTGCCTAGCTCACAGATAACTATGCTGCGTTCCTTTTTTTTCTTTCTCTCCCTTCGGTCCTGACTCAGACAGGAAGTGACTACAGTGTGACCCTCACTGATAAGAAATTCCATCTATTAAACACTTTCCTAGCAGAACGGTTTTCTGAGAGCAGGAAAGAGATAAAAAGGGGCAATGGTTCATAGATTTTAGCTCTGGATAAAATTTGTCATTGAGCAAAAACAATAAAATAGTTAAAACTTAAAAATTAGATTTAAACAAAAAAAATGTGCTATATCTTTAAAAAGTCATACAAAATGAGAAGAAAAGCACCGACACTAAATGCAGCAGGGAGGATATAACCACAAGAGGTCTTACCTGCAGCGTGCTCCACAAACGTTCAAATTGCAGTCCAAGAAAAGAGAAGATGATGGGCATCTGCTGCATAAACACCCTTTATTGTGGTGGGTAGACACGGTGGTTACAACAGTGGGGGGAAAAAGTGATGTCTGACAGCTGTTTCGCAGAGGTAAACTCTGCTTCTTCAGAGACTCTCTGAAGAAGCAGAGTTTACCTCTGAGAAACAGCGTCTACCCACCACAATAAAGGGTTTTTATGCAGCAGATGCCCATCATCTTCTCTTTTCTTGGACTGCATCTTTAAAAAGTCATTTTTAGGAGAAGGAAGATAGATACAGTTGTTTATTTCATTACTTTATTTTCACCTCGGGTGTCCTTTAACAGCTAGAGAGCCAAGTTTGCACATCACTGCCCTATGCTATGAAGGCATTTTATAATGACCTGAGGAAGCGGGCCATGACACATGAAACGCGTTGTCAGATTGCTTTTTCAATAAAAACCTTTTTCCAGTTGAACTGGGGTCTATATCTGCTGGAGTGGTAAGCGATTACCTCTCTTTTTATTATATTTTTTTATTTATATTTTAAAATACTAAAATAGAACACACATTGGGCGCCTCCATCCTACCCACTATCAGTGTGTAGCATAGTGATTCCATAATGGAGAAGAGCTTGTACTCTGGAAGGAAGTACCCCCTTAAGATGGAGGGGCCAGGCTCCCTTAAGAAAGCAGAAAGGGGTGGGAACAACTCCTGTGCAGAGTTGTATATACCTAATAGGCTAATTGTTGTATATGGTAAGAATGGTAATTTCTTACCTGGTAAGAAGACTCGTGGGTCAATGTAAAAGGTTAAACAATTTATTTTATACTTACACGGGACAACGCGTTTCGCAACCTTGAGGTTGCTTCATCAGGTCAATTCAAGTGCTTCGGAAAAAAAGAATAATATGGCTCTCAGGCTCAGGTCCATATCATATAAATTACGGTATAACAAACACATAATCAAGTGTATACAGAATAATTATATAGAAAAACACATGCGTATAAACACAATAAATGAGCAGTTACAGTAAAATTATCGTATAACAACAGTGAGCGGCAGCTGTAGTTAAAATATCAAATATAGCCCCTGTTCTCACAGAGGCCACGGCTAGTGTAGCCAGGTGTCCCTGTCTCTCATAAGGGCTCCCAGGGGCAGGCTCAGACATGTGAGACAACCTGGGGTATGTAGCAAAAGAAATGGGGGCACCAATCATACAAAATAGAAAATATACAAAATAGTAAAATAAAAATATAAATAAAATTTAAAAAAATATGATAATAGCAACAATTGCATTACCATTGAGCTATTCATAAATGGACATAATAATAATAACCACAAACCACAAATGGCACCATCATAGAGACAAAACACAGATAAAATCAGCCCAATTGCACGTATGCAACATACAGGTCCTTCTCAAAAAATTAGCATATTGTGATAAAGTTCATTATTTTCTGTAATGTACTGATAAACATTAGACTTTCATATATTTTATATTCATTACACACAACTAGAGTAGTTCAAGCCTTTTATTGTTTTAATATTGATGATTTTGGCATACAGCTCATGAAAACCCGACATTCCTATCTAAAAAAATTAGCATATTTCATCCGACCATTGACCAAAAAACGAAAAGTGTTTTTAAAACAAAAAAAGTCAACCTTCAAATAATTATGTTTAGTTATGCACTCAATACTTGGTCAGGAATCCTTTTGCAGAAATGACTGCTTCAATGCGGCATGGCATGGAGGCAATCAGCCTGTGGCACTGCTCAGGTGTTATGGAGGCCCAGGATGCTTCGATAGTGACCTTAAGCTCATCCAGAGTGTTGGGTCTTGCGTCTCTCAGCCTTCTCTTCACAATATCCCACAGATTCTCTATGGGGTTCAGGTCAGGAGAGTTGGCAGGCCAATTGAGCACAGCAATACCATGGTCAGTAAACCATTTACCAGTGGTTTTGGCACTGTGAGCAGGTGCCAGATTGTGCTGAAAAATGAAATCTTCATCTCCATAAAGCTTTTCAGCAGATGGAAGCATGAATTGCTCCAAAATCTCCTGACAGCTAGCTGCACTGACCCTGCCCTTGATAAAACACAGTGGACCAACACCAGCAGCTGACATGGCACCCCAGACCATCACTGACTGTGGGTACTTGACAGTGGACTTCAGGCATGTTGGCATTTCCCTCTCCCCAGTCTTCCTCCAGACTCTGGCAGCTTGATTTCCGAATGACATGCAAAAGTTGCTTTCATCCGAAAAAAGTACTTTGGACCACTGAGCAACAGTCCAGTGCTGCTTCTCTGTAGCCCAGGTCAGGCGCTTCTGCTGCTGTTTCTGGTTCAAAAGTGGCTTGACATGGGGAATGCGGCACCTGTAGCCCATTTCCTGCACACGCCTGTACACGCTGGCTCTGGATGTTTCTACTCCAGACTCAGTCCACTGCTTCTACAGGTCCCCCAAGGTCTGGAATCGGTCCTTCTACACAATCTTCCTCAGGGTCCGGTCACCTCTTCTCATTGTGCAGCGTTTTCTGCCACACTTTTTCCTTCCCACAGAGGTGCCTTGATACAGCACCCTGGGAACAGCCTATTCATTCAGAAATTTCATTCTGTGTCTTACCCTCTTGCTTGAGGGTGTCAATGATGGCCTTCTGGACAGCAGTCAGGTCGGCAGTCTTACCCATGATTGCGGTTTTGAGTAATGAACCAGGCTGGGAGTTTTTAAAAGCCTCCAGAATCTTTTGCAGGTGTTTAGAGTTAATTAGTTGATTCAGATGATTAGGTTAATAGCTCGTTTAGAGAACCTTTTCATGAAATGCTAATTTTTTGAGATAGGAATTTTGGGTTTTCATGAGCTGTATGCCAAAATCATCAATATTAAAGCAATAAAAGTCTTGAACTACTTCAGTTGTGTGTAATGAATCTAAAATATATGAAAGTCTAATGTTTATCAGTACATTACAGAAAATAATGAACTGTATCACAATATGCTAATTTTTTGAGAAGGACCTGTAGCTATCTAAAGCTCAGCAGAGGAGCCATATTTTATCGCCCTAGTTGGTCATAGCAGTATGCAGGTTCTCAGCAGGAGAACCACATGAAGCAGGGGAACCACATGTAGAACTAGTGTAAATAATCTGCTTATGTCAGGGATCTCATATACAGAAAGAAACAAGAGTCAGGATAAGGTATCGGATCGTGAGGCGAGGGACTCTTAAATAGTAGGGGACCACGGACAGGTAGGTAAGTGTACTCCATAAGACAGTGGGGGGCATGGGAGTTCTTACCTTGAGTGAATAGTGTCACTGCTTAGGCGCCATACCAGGTGGAAGCCGCGCCATGGTTTAAATTACTGTCTGAGGGGGAGGAGGAAGAGGGGATTTGATGTCACTTCCTGGGCGGTTCAATAGTGTATGTTTACGCCGCTCTGCGGCCATCTTGGAGGGGGCGCGGAGTCAGTCAGTCCTTGTGGCGGCCATATTGTGTGTGGCGGCGTGCATGAGGCTTGGGAGCCGCTTTTTCTGCGGCCATCTTGGAGGGGGCACGGAGTTTGTCCTTGCGGCGGCCATATTGTGTGTTGCGGCGCACATGAGGCTAGGGAGCTGCTCTCTCTGCCGCCATCTTGGAGGGGGCATGGAGTTTGTCCTGCGGCGGCCATATTGTGTGTGCATGAGGTTAGGGTGCAGCCCTCAGCGGCCATATAGATTGGGGCGCGGAGTCCTATTTGTAGTGTCGGCCATAATATGTGTGGCTTGTGGGGGTGAAATTTTTAGATTTTGTGCCACTATTAGTAGCGGCATGTGCCAAGGTGAGGGTAGCCATGTTGGTTGGGGCATGAAAAGGAGGAAAAATTAGAGAAATATTTAGATCTAGAATTATTTTTAGGTGAATTAAAATAATACAATTTCAAGGCATTAATCATAAAGTACGCGGGTTAGTTTGCTATGCGGAATGTCTGGAGAGGGTGGAGGGATCTCGGGTAGTTGGATATGAGAACGGGGGGGGGGGGGGGGGGTGGGAGGTTGGGGAGTATGATGCAGATAAAAGCTTCTTTCTCCTACCCCCATGTGTCCAGAAGTGCACAGGCTGATGAGAGAGTGGGGGTTGAGGCATGTTACACTCCTCCAGCCAGGCAAGTGTGCTCTCGGCTTCTGGACAAGACAAGGGGCAGCATTACTGAAGACCTCAACTTCTGATTCCTGCTTGGCAAATCATCCAAGTGCTCTTTACAAAGTGGGGTGGAAGTCCAGACAACAGGCCTAGCCTACCTAGAGACTCCTAGAGCTGCAGAGAACTTTGCGGAAGCTGCGTGCCTCGGGAAGAAAGAAGCAGAAAGCACAGACTCTGCTGCCCCAGTGACTGTATCACAAACGCAAGTACCTGGGAGATTCATCTCCACTCTTGAACTGCCCAGATTTAGGAGTGGATCTTTGTATTGTTAATCTAGTACAGTAAAGTGACCAGATTTTTCTGAGGCCAACCTGGGATGAGAGGGGGAAGGGGGGGACAAATCAGTGCGGTGCGCGTAGCGTGCCACTGCAAAAAATGGGCATGGCCATGACGTGGTGTGGGTGTGGACATGACATGGGCGGAGCTAACTTTATTGTAACGATGTAACTCTAAGGCAGTGGGCCAGAGTTTTTACCCAAAACAGTTAGGCAAAGTGACCCTAAAGGCAATTTAAAGGGAACCTAAACTGAGAAAGATATGGATTTTTCCTTTTAAAATAATAACAGTTGCCTAACTCTCCTGCTGATCCGGTGTCTCTAATACTTTTAGCCACAGCCCCTGATTTTGCCATATTGCACTGTTATTTCTGATTATTCAGAATCAGAATCATTTATTTAGCCAAGCATGACAGGATCATGCCTGGAATTGGGTTTGGCACATACAGAGCTCAACATCTACAAGGACATGAAAAATAGTGCACTAGACAAGAGACATACATGATAAAGCATTTAACAAGATACTAGATACAATATACAGATAGTGGTGACAGGCTATGAGGGCTGGTCCCATTAGGGCAGCCAGTGCCATAAGTTCCAAACACACAGTGACTGTGACAGGACCACGTCTGTGAACCTAAAAAGGATGGGGTGTAGGTGAAACGTGGGTGGAGTTCAGGAGATTGACTGCAGAAGGGAAAAAAAAGAGTTCCTGTGCCTCGTGGTCCTTGTGGGGATGACCCGGAATCTACGCCCTGAACGCAGGCGACTGAAGTAGCAGTGGCCAGGATGAGAGGGGTCCATGGCTATCTTCAGCGCCCTAGTGCATAGATATACACATCGGTGCAGTGAAACTGTTTCACTTTCACTTTCTGTTCCATATTAAAGCATTACTGTTTTGGTGAACTGTTGTGTGTAGGGTTGCCAGGTCAGCTGATGGAGAAAACCGGACAGGGGGTGGAGTTAGGGGCGGAGTCAGAAGCGCACTTTTATGTAGAGTGGGGCTAAGCAATGGGCTTTTTAAAAAATGTTTTTTACAGTATTTATATCGCACTGACATCTTCTGCAGCACATTACAGAGTACATAGCCATGTCACTAACTGTCCTCACCAGTACATGCACATAAGAGACCACTTTTCACCAGTAAATGCACATAATAAGAGACCGCTTTTCACCAGTAAATGCACATAATAAGAGACAGAGCAGAAAACTATTACAAAACTGGAAAACTATGCAAATAATGCAATGCATTTATGGCGTTTTTGCACAGTGAAGTGGTCGATTTCTTGCGGGAAGTTTTAAAATTTATTTTTTTTTCCCCACCAAAATTTTTTATTGAGAACAATAAAGTGGACATACATAGGCATAAAGTTAAAATATAAATCTGCGCATACATGTATGTACACATTTTGAGCAAATATAACAAATATAACAGTATAACAGTATAAATTGCGTTGTACAATAGTATGAATTCAATTGTAAAGTATAGTAAGCAGCGGGCTCAGGCGAGATTGAATGAGATTGAAAGTCACGCCTGGACTATACGGAGGGGAGATAGAGCGGAGCCAATGCACACAAAGAGCGGAAATACAACCAGAGAATTATGGGTCACTCACTCACCATATCTCCAGACTCCTGACCTTACCTTGCTTCCTTCGCAGATGCAGAATCGCATTGCAAATGACGTGAGTGACGCACGTCATGCGTGCGTTGGCAACGCAGCGTTGGCATTGCCGTAGCAACGTCGGGAAGCGCGGGCTCGGGGGCGGTACTTAAGCTGGCGTAACTTACGCCGCGTAAGCTGGCTGGCTGTGCCTTTGACTGACAGCCAGGCAGCGAATCAGCGGTCGCGCAGCGCTGGCGGACGGGTGGCGGCAAGTGGCAAAAGGCATAAAACCGGACATCTTAATTGTCCGGTTTAACATGCCTTTTTGGACAGGACACAGCGGCCAAAAACCGGACTGTCCGGTCTAAAACCGGACACCTGGCAACCCTAGTTGTGTGTCTGCTTTCCTTGCCACACCGACCTGCTGTTACAAGAGCACAGGAGTAGCTGACAGGTGGGGAATTCACCGCCTTCAGCCTCCCGTATGAAAGAGGCCTTAGTATACCGGAATAGAGGGCTTCATCACTTTTCCTGACAGGCAGAAGAGTGAAAGCTTGCGTCACTCCTTCAGTGGTTTCCTGTCACCTCTGGCCGCACCCTCATTAGTCATCTGTGCTCATTGCATATTCCCTCTAAATATCACACCTGGGTATATATCTCTCCCGCCTGGCTTCCCTGACTTGCCTTGTAAGTAATTTCCCTGCTTTACAGTAACTGTGAAGTGTAAACATCTGATTCTCAGCCAGAGAAATGGACTTGCAGCTCATCCAGAGCCAGCTGTGACTTAAAGTGTACAAGAGATCAAAATTAAAAAGATTTATACATACCTGGGTCTTCCTCCAGCCCCATCCGCCTGGATCGCTCCCACGCTGCTGTCCTCTGATGTCCGCAGCTCCGGTACCGGGTCCCCGCACTTCCATCAGTCGGAGCTAGTCTAGCGTAAGAGAAGTGCGCCCTCTACATATTTCTCCAGCAGCTGCTGGAGAGATACGCAAAGAGCGCACTTCTCCTGTGTAGCTGGCGGCGATGACGTCAGTGACCGGATCCGGTTCCCGAAGCTGCAGACAGCAGAGGACAGCGGCGTGGGAGCGATCCAGGCGGATTGGGCTGGAGGAAGACCCAGGTATGTATAAAATCTTTTTAATTTTGTCAGCTCTGAGTCCCTTTTAAAGTGATGCCATGTTAGGAGTGATATGGAGGCTGCCATTTTATCTCTTTTTAAACAATACCAGTTGCCTGGCAGCCCTGCTGGTCTATTTGGCTGCAGTAGTGTCTGAATCACACCATCGACAAGCATGCAGCTAATTTTATCAAATCTGACAATATTGTCAGAAACACCTGATCTACATATGCTTGTTCAGGGTCTATGGCTGAAGGTATTAGAGGCAGAGGATCAGCAGGACAGCCAGGAAACTGGTATTGCTTGAGGCTGGTTTCACAGTGGGACGTTACAGGCGCAGGTTACAGCAGCCTGTAACGCACCCCACCGCACAGCAATGAAAAAATCAATGGTCTGTTCACAGTGCCCACGTTGCGTTACAGTGTAACGCTGCAACATAATATAACGTACTGCATGCAGTACTTTACACGCGGCATAGCCGCGTTAGACTGCTTGCACATGCTCAGTAAAGTTGGGGAGGAGCGGAGAGCGGCCGGGCACATGGCTAATTAATATTCACTGCACTCAGTGACGTGCAGTGTTTACTTCCTGGAGCAGCCGCTCTGTGCGGCGATTGGCCGGGCGGAACCACGTGATGCCGCATGCGTCCAAGAGTACGCATCACGGCATCACGGACGCCAGAGTGAGCTGCACAACGCGGCTCACTCTGACGTCCACATCAGAGAGCACCAGGCGTTGCGTTAGGGGCACGTTATGCGACCTTAACGTCCCCTAAAATGCAACTTCCTGGTGTGAAACCAGCCTAAAAGGAAATAAATATGGCAGCCTAAAAGGGCAATTGTGGATAATGTAGCTTTTTTGGAGCAATCACATTTCATTACAAAGTATAGGATCGCTGCAGAATCGCTTTTCAATCTCTGTACAAAGCGATTTTGCAGCAATTTTACTACCAAGAACCACAAAAGGAAATCACAAATCTCTAAAGTGCTTTAAAATGATCAGAAATGGCTCCAGAAAATGCTGCTAAAATTGCTACAAAAAGCACTTAGCGATCACGATTGCATTTTGTGATTTTTAGTGTGCCCCAGCCCTATTACTGTACAGTGTATGCTAATCTCGAAATCTCAGGGTTTTGGGATTTGCAAAGTTGTGCAATTTTTTCCCCAGTTGGTCTGTACATGCAGCTGGTGCATCAGCCCAATTTTTACACATTATGTGATTTTATTATAAAAGTCGGAAATATGGCAAGGTTTAGCCCCGCCCATCCTGTAATAAAACATCTATTATTATTGATTTGGTTTAGCTGAACTTTCAGTTTGGCAATTATGGGATGCAAAACAGAAGTCTTCTAGTTAAAACAGAAGATATTTGTGATTTTTCGGATTGGAGTGAGCACAGGTCATCATATGCTCAATTCAACCTGAATAATCGCAAATACCTTCTGGTTTGCATCAAATTTTAGTAATGAGGCTTTTTGGTCCTCTGTAGCCCCTTACACACTCCTGGGAATTCTGCTTGCTGTTACACTGAATTATGGGAAGGAGAGAGTCCCTGAACTGGGCTGTGTGAATGGCCCTGGCATAAGGCGATCACATGACGTGTTGTGACCAGGCTTGGTTTCCCAGAAGTGATGTTGGCTGAAGGCCCAGACTGTCACCAGCTTCTTTACTCTGTAAATGGCATTCCCACCCGCCAGAGTAAATTATGGTTCAGTCATTGAGCTTTATAGAAACGATGTTATGTATGCTGTGTATTCGTAGTGTCCTTATGCAGTTACCGGCCCTTATTGATGCACAAGGAGGAATTTCAGGGAAAAGCGAGGCAGGGCATGTCTAGGAATATGTGTAATGTTACAGCCGGTCTATTATGGGCCCGTGAGATGGCACAAAGTATATTTTCTAGCAGACACATTTCCCACGATACATGATTTGCGTTGTTTGGCAAGAAGTCCCCTGCGATTGCCGCTGGTTGCGATTATATTTGAGCGATTCAGGAGCGATCGCGATTAGCATGCTATAGAAGCTCTAATCACGATCGCTCATCAAACGCGGATTTGTACAGTCATTTTACCGCAAAATCACCTGCACAAAATGCTAACGCTGAGCGCTAGCGTTTTGCCTTTTTCAAGTGTGAATGGACCCTTAAAGAGAACCCGAGGTGGGTTTGAAGAATATTATCTGCATACAGAGGCTGGATCTGCCTATACAGCCCAGCCTCTGTTGCTATCCCAAACCCCCCTAAGGTCCCCCTGCACTCTGCAATCCCTCAATCACAGCCACGCTGCTGACAAACAGCTTGTCAGAGCTGGCTGTGTTTATCTCTATAGTGTCAGTCTGCTGCTCTCCCCGCCTCCTGCAGAACTCCGGTCCCCGCCTGCATCCCTTCCCTCCCTGCTGATTGGAGGGAAGGGACGGGGGCAGGGACCCGAGCTATGCAGGAGGCGGGGGAGCAGCTGAGACTGACACTACAGATGTAAACACCGCCTCACAGCACGGCTGTGATTTATGGGGGATTGCAGAGTGCAGGGGGACCTTAGTGGGGTTTGGGATAGCAACAGAGGCTGGGCTGTATAGGCAGATCCAGCCTCTGTATGCAGATAACATTCTTTAAACACACCTCAGGTTCTCTTTAAGGTATCATCTAGCAATGATGGGCAGATTAGACTCAGAGACAGATCTCTGTGATGGAATCTGATCAGATAGGGATCTGTCAGCTGCCCATACACTGCAGGCCGATTCCTGAGCAATTGCAGCATGACATCTCTCTGGCAGTGCCCATCCTTCTTCCGCTTCCTGCTTCCCCATTTGTGCCTCACACGGCACTGGCGTTTAGCATGTGGCGTGTTTGACATCACACAGCACCACATGTTTTTCGTCAGCCGTGTATGATGCGCAAATGAAAGAGGAATAATCGGAAGACGGGTGGGCACTGCGCGGTGGGAGACGTAGGACAAGGAATGTTTAAATGTACATTTATACACCAGGCGGAACGGTACTGGGGATTTAGTTGCGTTCATCACTCGTCCCAATATCGCTTGCTGTTACCGCCGTGAACCCAATAAACCACGATGGCCCGAAATCTTGCAGCATGTCCGATCGATACATGCAACCAATTTCGCCCTGAAATAGGTTGCATCGTTGAATGGGAATGCTCTTGGTGGCACCAATTTTTATCGATAACAATTCTCAAATTTGGTAGCCGATTGGCCGCCAAGTCGAGAAATGTATGGGCACCTTAATTGTTCCTTAAAAAAACTCACAATTTAATTACTACTACATAGTCATTTTTAATAAATTCTAGCACTTAGGCCTGGTGCACACCAAAAACCGCTAGCAGATTCGCAAAATGCTAGCAGATTTTGAAACGCCTTTTCTTCTTTTTCTGTAGCGTTTCAGCTAGCGTTTTGCGGTTTTGTGTAGCGGTTTTGGTGTAGTAGATTTCATATATTGTTACAGTAAAGCTGTTACTGAACAGCTTCTGTAACAAAAACGCCGGCAGAACCGCTCTGAAGTGCCGTTTTTCAGAGCGGTTTGCGTTTTTCCTATACTTTACATTGGAGGCAGAAACGCCTCCGCAATCCAAAAAATGCCTCACCTCGGGAGTATGCGTTTCTGCAAAACGCCTCCCGCTCTGGTGTGCACCAGCCCATTGAGATACATTGACCAAGCGGATCCGCAGCCGCAAGCGGCTGCAGAAACGCTGAAAAAGCCGCTCGGTGTGCACCAGCCCTAAGAGATCAGCAATTGTGTATCAGATGCAAATGTATTATGTATCCAAACATTAGTACAATACAATACAAAACATGACCGCCAAGTATTGCACCAAACGTCTCAATTTTTAAGGGCTCATTTCCACTATCGCGAATTCGCATGCGTTTTTCGCATGCAAATTCGCATAGCAGTACAAGTGAATGGGACTGTTTCCACTTGTCAGGATTCCTGTGCGTTTTTCTGTGCAGAAAAAATTCGGATGGCAGAGCCATCAGAATTCGCATACCGCTATGCGAATCGCATACAATGCATTTAGGCCTCGTTCACATCATTTAGCGCAGATGGCTGTGCGATCGGAACGCAACGCGTCCAATCGCACGCCATCTGCGCTCCTATGCGCTGCGTTGCAGATACCATTCATTACAATGAATGGGATCTGCGCTGCGATTCACAAAAATGCGTGCAGTACGCGATAGCGCAATCGCGCTGCCACGCAGCGCATATGATGGGAACGGTAGAAGGGCTGTCTATGCCCTTCTACCGTTCTTGCGTGTCGCACACTATACGCGCTGCCAAAATGCGCACGGCAGCGTATATAGTCTGAACGAGCTCTTAATAGGAAATTCGCATGCGGTTTGGGTATGCAAATTTTCAATGGAAAACAATGGAACAATGGAAAAAGCACACCAGCACTGCCATGGTTAAATTCGCATACATCGTCATCCATGCGAATTCGCATGAAAATTCGCATACATCCGCATGCGAAATTCGCATCCGCATGCAAATTTTTACCGCGGTGATTCGCACCGCACAAGTGGAAATGCAGCCTGAAGGGTTTGGTGCAATACTTGGCGGTCATATTTTGTGTTGTATTAATGTTTGGATACATAATACATTTGCATTGGATACATAATTGCTGATCTCTGAGTGCTAGAATTTATTGGATTTGCAGGTTGTGTTAAGCACAAAAGATAGGATATATTTATATGACATAGTCATATTTGGTGATGATTAATGATGTCTTATAATGCATGTGAACTACGGTTCATTTTGGGGAAAACAGCTTGTTTTTGAAATGCAGGTGTAAACAATAGTATCCGAGGGAAACCCGCACAAACATAGAGAGGACAAACAAACTCCATGCAGATCACCATAAAGAGGTGTGAAGCTATTTCAGGTATAAGGCTACATTTAGCGCTAGTTCACACTTCATCAGCTGCGTTGCAGAATGATGCTGTATGTCAGCTCACTACCCATACAATTATATTTTGTGGGGCCCGTTCACACAGGGACAAATCTTCCATGAAGCAATGGGAAGCACTTGCATCAGGGCAGCACCAATTAAAGGGTAACCAGAGGCGGCTCCAATCCCCAAATTTCCCCCTCCTGGCATTCCTCGTCTCCCCCTTCCTACATGCGCAGCACTGATTCATTCACCTGCTCTCAGCATTGCAGCGATGGGATCTCCATCCTCCCATCCAGAGTCCTGTATCCATGGCTGCAGCAGTGCCTCATGTGACCTGTTCTGTGCTGTCGGGGGTCACATGAGGCACCACTGTAGACAGAGAAGAAGCAGGACTTCACGTGTGGCTGGTGATCCCATCGCTAATCTGCTGAGAGCGGGCGAGTGATGCGGTGCCAGTGCAGCACATGCCCGGCATCCTGGGGATCAGATGCTGCGGGCCAGCAGGGAGGAGATGCTGTCTTGGAGGAAGCAGAGGGAGGTAAGCGTAGTGCCAGTGCTTGCAAAGCACAGCCCGATGTGTCTCTCCTCTTTGGTCCAGCTTTGCTCACACATATCGGGGGGGGGGGGGGGGGGGTGTCCTCGCAATGTATTGCTTCAGGTGGTAACACGTCTAGAACCTGCCCTGTGTTTACAGTACTGTGTTGTAACGGATCCCATTATTCTAATTAGCTGCAAGCAGGCTCTGAAACAAAGTCAACATCCGGTCTGCATGGCAGTTTACATGCATTATAACGCATGCGTTATGCAACCTGCACAGAGTGCATCCAGCCTTATTACATGGGGACCATGCAATGTGGAAGGGATGCATTCAAAGATCTCCTATGCTTGTATCACACTCATATGACCATACAGAGGTTATCAGGTACATATTTAAGCTGATGTAACACAGGGCGATATGAATTACCATTTCCCGTCAGTGGTGTTACATGTGAGCAGCCTGTGGCCATTCTGCAGATGGTGAGTTATGGTGGAGGGGAAAAGGTGTCAGCAGATATTTGTCTGGGAAATGTGACAAGTTACTTCTGTAACTCCAAACATGACGCTTCACATAACCTGCCCAATAACCTTGTCATTCTGAGGAGATGAGCAAATCCTACTAAGGGCCAGTGCACACAAAAAACCACTAGTGTAATTACAAACGCTCACTGCTTTCCAAAGTGATTTTCCTAGGCGATTCTAGGCATGTGCCTGGCGATTTCTAATAATGCCTAGCGATATTCGGAGCATTTTGGTGTAGCGTTTGTTATTTTTTGTTACAGTAGAGCTATAACTGAACAGCTTCTGTAACAAAAACGCTTGGAAAATTGCTCTGATCTAGCACTTTTCAGAGCGATTTTCCACTTTTCTATACTTAACATTGAGGCTGAATCTCCTCAGAAATCAGCAGTAATGCTGCAGGAGCCATGTTTGCGTTTGGGAGGAAATCACATCACTCTGGTGTGCTCCATTCCATTCAAATACCTTAGCCAAGCTGGTGATTTTAAAAGCGCACAGAAGCACTCTTGGTGTGCAGCAGGCCTCACTCAGTCTATCTATCTGTACACTCTACAGAAGGAAATAGAGAGAAATGCACCCTGTATGCATTTAAAGAGTTTAGCCTGTCTAATCCCCCTCATTGGTGACTAATCACAAGTGTAATTTGATCTCTCAGGTGTGTCAGCTCATGAATCTCGGCAGTCCTTGGCAGAGCACCTAATTTGTAATCACAGGATGCTAACCCTATGTCTGATTCCATGAAAGCAGGAAGTAGACACGCTGCAGATTTATTGCA
Source organism: Hyperolius riggenbachi (assembly GCF_040937935.1). Lineage (NCBI taxonomy): Eukaryota > Metazoa > Chordata > Amphibia > Anura > Hyperoliidae > Hyperolius > Hyperolius riggenbachi. Next base: position 73,996,347 of record NC_090649.1, on the reverse strand, counting down.
GGATTTGTATCAGCTGTAACAAAGAAATGTGTTTCTGTAAAGTTTATTATGCTGCTGCGGCTTCTCTTTTAGAGCAAAAGACAAAGGATAGCCCTTGTACTTTTACCTGCTGTGAGGATACGTCCTAAATAAACGACAGAGTTTTGTGGAGAGAGTTTGTTCCTTTGTCTATTACTCCAGTTCTTAGGCCCGGCTGCCTATGGTCCAGCACTGCCTTCCACAGTGCAGTTGAGCAGTGGTTCCTATTCCCTACTAGCACTATCTTTTAGGCTGCTTTCATAGTGGGACATTACAGGCGCAGGTTAGAGCAGCCTGTAACGCAGCCCACCGCACAGCAATGAAAAATCAATAGGCTGTTCACAGTGCCCACGTTGCGTTACATTGTAACGCTGCGTCACAAGGCAACGTACTGCATGCAGTACTTTGTAAGCGGCAGAGCCGCGTTAGACTGCTTGGACATGCGCAGTAATGTTGGGGAGGAGCGGAGAGCGGCCAGGCACATGGCTAATTATTATGCACTGCACGTTATGACGTGCAGTGTTTACTTCCTGGAGCGGCCGCTCTGTGCGGCGATTGGCCGGCGGGACCACGTGATGCCGCATGCGTCCAAGAGTACGCATCACGGCATCACTGACGCCAGAGTGAGCTGCACAACGCGGCTCACTCTGACGTCCACCTTAGAGAGCACCAGGCGTTGCGTTAGGGGCACGTTATGCGACCATAACGTCCCCTAAAACGCAACGTCCTGGTGTGAAACCAGCCTTAGAGCAAAGAGGACATTCTAAGTTCAGGTCCGCTTTAAACAATACCAGTTGCCTGGCAGTCCTGTTGATCTTCTGGCATCAGTAGTGTCTGAATACTTGATGAAGGTCTCTGGCTAAAGGTGGTCATACATGGTACAATTTTTCATTTTTTTCGATTAGATAATTTAGTTTGATTATTCCATTAGATCGAATATACAGATTTTTCCAGCATGTCCGATCAGATTTTCTCGAAAAAAACGGATAATCGTTCGAATTTCTTGATCGAAAAAAAAATAATATTTTCAACTTTCAGTCGATTCGATCATCTGATTTCCGATTGTTCTCCGATTGATTTTGTGAATCGATCAAAAAAAGGATTGGAAAACAGATTGGACCTGTCTGAAATGACTGAATCTGATGGGAAATTGCATGGTGTGTACCAGGCATTAGGGCCCATTCACAGTATGGGGAGTAACGGGCGATTCCTGCTAATCGCCAAAGCGCTGCCGCTTTTTAAAGCGATAGAGCTATTTTACCCTAGTGACCTCACTGCCGTTATTGGCGCAGATCTCAGGCATTTTACGATTAGCGACAATCGCAAAATACGTTACATGCAGCACTTTGCTGCGATTGCAGAGCGATCGCAGTACAGCGCTTATAAAGCGCAGAATGCGATCGCTCTGAATCGCGGAACTGTGAACTGTGATTTTACCTTGCTAATCACGGTAACATCACCTGCGCAAATCGGTAACGCTAAGCGATACCATTTTGCGATTTATAGTGTGAAAGAGCCATAAGAGACACAGGATCAGCAGGACAGCCAGGCAACTTGCATTGTTTAAAAGGAAATAAATATGACAGCCTCCGTATCACTCTCACCTCCGGTTCCCTTTAAGCTTCTTTTGCCCAAGACAATGTTTACATATCATTTTGGACAGCAGTTTGGTGATGAGGGCTGCAGAGATGCGTTGTTTGGCTACCAGCTATGTAGCATGTACTGATCTACACAGAGAGGAGAGTGCAGCCGGCACACAAGCAAAAACTCCAGTGGATGAAGCAGGTGTGTAACTGCAATCGTGTTACCCTGTTTTGCTGCAGGGTAACGTTATGCCAATGAAAGCGTTTTGGGGCATTTCGCACTTGGCATGGCAGGATGCGTTCTGCTGGAAGTGCCTGATTTGCTGGAAAAGCAACAGTGCGTTTTCGGGCATTTTTTTTTTTAGTACAACTTCCGCGCAATTCTAATTTTGGCCACAGGAAGTGAGTGCTAGAGAGAGCCTCACTTCCTGCTTGGCCTAAAGCCAGAAGGGAGATTACCGCGCATTGCCGCGGTAATCCCTGAAGGCTATTTGTTTATTTTAGCGCACCACAACGATACTTCGTCGTGGGTTTCCAGTGTGAAACCGACCTCAATAAGTGTTCAGTAGATCCAATATTTACATCACATCTAATGTATAATCTGTTACAATATAAGACAGCGTATGGCTGGCGTAAGTCCGCGGAGACGAAGGCGGAAGCTGTGACATCATCACCGCAGCTTGTCTGGGAATTTATTAAAGTGAGGTTTTTCTTTTCCGAATTCCTCACATCGCTTGAAGAAACGTTCAGTGTCTGTTTTGATGATTTCACAGCTCGGGAAACTAAACTATGTCTTCCTCGCACTGCTTCTGGCCAGTTTCATTTTTACGAGTTTTTTGAAGCAATTCTGATGACTAAAATGTTTGTTTTCATATTTTTTTTTCTTTTTTAAATAAAAGGTGAGTAACCGGATACAGGGCTAGAAGATCATCAGACTGTCATAAATTATATAATCTCTAATCTGTCATTTATACAGTTACACACAATCACCAGTGCAGGGATGGTGTACGGCGGCACACAAAGGCTTTGCAAATGCTTAAAGAGAACCCATAGCTCGGGTTCAAAAAGAGTTATTTACCTAAAGAAAGTTACAGAGTACCCAGCAAGCTCATGGTGAACCAGAACTCCCAGGAGTGTGTAAGGGGCTACAATGGACCATAAAGCCCTCCTACTAAAATGCCATGGAAATCAAAAGTTTACCTTCATAAAATGTACCAGAGATTTGATACTCACCCGCGGCTTCCTCCTGCTGCGTAAACACGTCCGTGTCCCACGCCGTCCTCCCACGGTCTGCCTTTCAGCCGCGATCAGCCCCAATAACTTGCTCAATCGCATCTAGTCTGGGTCTTCTGCGCATGAGCGGACCTCCCACATTTCCTTTCTCTAAATACATACAGGGTATATGTCTCTGTTTTCCTTATGTCTTGTGCAAGAGCTCAGGTCCACTTTAAGCAATACCAGCAGTTTCCTGGCTGTCCTGCTGATCCTCTGCCTCTAATACTTTTAGCCATAGACCCTGAACAAGTTGTGTGCTTGTTACTGATGTTATTCAGACATTTCTGCAGCCAAATAGATCAGCAGGGCTGCCAGGCAACTGGTATTGTAACAGGAAATAAATATGGCAGCCTCCATATTCTTCTCACTTCAGGTGTTCTTTAAACCCCAGACGAACTCACAATAAACTGGCCGAAGTCTGGTGTGTTTTCTGCAGGAGAAACAGTTCTGATGAAAATTGCTGAACTACATCACGGGGGAAATGTATCATGAACAAACTGTCCTCCTGGCTGCTTATTCCTGTAACAGAGCACACAAATAATCCTGGGTGATATGCTATCCCAGGCCCACATTCCCAGAGTCCATAGTCACAGGCAGCCATAGGATGTCCCAAATTTCAGATGTGACGTAAAATATTTACTCTCAGTTTGTTCACTGAGTCCAAAGTTCTGCGACGCTGTTTGGAGACTGAAATCCCTCTCGCCAGTTCCAGTCTTGGCTGGTTTCATTTTTGTGGACTTTCAGGTTAGAATTCAGCTTTTAGTTAGGCGCGATATGTACTGATTGTTTTGTGTTTTTTTGCATTGCAGAAAGGTTTGTATCGATAGTGAGGCCTGACAACCCCCAAACTCAAGGGGAGGATAGAGAAGTGGTGCTTATTGCTGTGCCACCCTCATTTTCCCAAAATGCTAAAGTGGTGTCCGGCTTAGCCATACACGTCTGTGGCTGGTTGGTTGTTACCCTTCAGCTGACTTACAAAGACAGTAGGTGATCTGCAATGGCCTCAATTCACTAAGCAGTTTAGACTAGTCTACAGATGGTTTTTAGTCTACTGATGGTTTGGTATAATATTTTAGACCTGTTTTTAGACCTGGTCTAACATTCAGTAATTAGGTCGGTAAAGCAGGGGAAATGATCAAAAGATGCAATTCACAAAGGCAAACAAGGAGTAACCACACCCACTTTTTCTGACAGAGATTAGATTTCTGTCGGTAAAGTCATTCTGTGAGGTATTTTAGACGTGGAGATGCAACCTTTTGAATTAGTCGACTAGTCTAAACTGCTTAGTGAATTGAGGCCAATAAGCCAATTATCCTCCCGTGAAACCCTCTTGTCCTTGTCTGGTCCACTCCCTTAAGGCTCATACACACATCAGACTATGGTCTTTGGAAAATGAAAGATCACAGACCAATCTTACCACCCTTCATGTAGTATGAGAGCCATACTCTACACAGTCTTTTCTATGGAGCTGAACTCCACATCAGAAAAAATCTTTGCAAGATGCTGCACACACAGATGCTGTACAGACACAAAAGATCAGTATTTGCAAAAGATCTGTTCCTGCCAAAAATCCATTCCTGCAAATTGCAATGATAGTCTATGAGATCTGCAGATCATCATACACACATGATTTAACTGACATTCATCTGCAGATCAAGCAGTCATCTGCAGATCTGAAAATCCATCCTGGTGGATCTGATCTGCAGATGAATGTCAGTTAAATCATGTGTGTATGATGATCTGCAGATCTCATAGACTATCATTGCAATTTGCAGGAATGGATTCTTGGCAGGAACAGATCTTTTTGCAGATACTGGTCTTTTGTGTCTGTACAGCATCTGTGTGTGCAGCATCTTGCAAAGATTTTTTTCTGATGGGGAGTTCAGCTCCATAGAATAGACTGTGTAGAGTATGGCTCTCATACTACATGAAGGGTGGTAAGATTGGTCTGTGATCTTTCATTTTCCAAAGACTATGGTCTGATGTATGTATGTGGCCTTACTCACCCAACCAATCAACCAGGACTTCTCACAAGTTTCACTTCTCCTTTGTGAATTTTCTTCCACACCTTGTCTGGAGGCTGGATAGTATACTGGTTTAGGGCTCTGCCCCTAACACAGGCAACTGCGTACGTTAAAAAAGGGCATCGGGAAAAAAGGGCGAAGGGTTTTAAACGATTAGCATGAATAACGTTTAAAAAAAATTGTGCTATATTTCATTTAAAAATAATGTTTTATAAAGTTATAAATCATTAAATAATGTGTATGAAATCGGCAATTGTAAAAACGTTAATCTTCCCTGTTTAAAAAGTGAAATGTATAATAACGTTTTATAAAAGATTAATAAGAATTTTACTAAAGCTATACCTAACCTACTCTCATACAGAACCCTCCCTGTACCTACCTCTAACCCCTAGACCCCTAGACCCCCCTGGTGGTGCCTAAACCTAAGACCCCCCTGGTGGTGCCTAAACCTAAGACCCCCCTGGTGGTGCCTAAACCTAAGACCCCCCTGGTGGTGCCTAAACCTAAGACCCCCCTGGTGGTGCCTAAACCTAAGACCCCCCTGGTGGTGCCTAAACCTAAGACCCCCCTGGTGGTGCCTAAACCTAAGACCCCCCTGGTGATGCCTAAACCTAAGACCCCCCTGGTGGTGCCTAAACCTAAGACCCCCCTAATGGTGCCTAAACCTAAGACCCCCCTGTGATAAGCATTAATAACTTTTGAAAAAAATATTGTGCTGTTTTTCGTTTAAAAATAATGTTTTAAAAAAGATTGTACTGTTTTTCGTTTCAAGATAATGTTTAAAAAATTATAAATCATTAAATAATGTGTAATCATGAGAAGCAGTTATAATACAGTAAATGTCCCTGGGGCGCCGCTTGTAAAACGTTATTTTTCTCCGGCGCCCTTTTTTCCTGTTGGGCGCCCATTAAACGATATTTATTATGGAAGTGAATGGCGGCGCCCTTTTTGTCCACTTGCCTCAGGCGCCCGGATTTACTGTTTCCCAGGCAACTTAGGTTTGAATCTTGCTGTTCAGTAAGCCAGCACCTATTCAGTAGGAGACCTTAGGCAAGACTCCCTAGTCCCTAACACTGCTACTGCCTATAGAGCGTGCCCTAGTGGCTGCAGCTCTCGTGCTTTGATTCTGCCAGGAGAAAAGCGTAATATAAATGTTATTTGTCTTGTCAGCCTGGGGCACAGCTGCCTATAGGGTTGCAAACGGGCACAGTTGCCTTTGGGGACCACGCCCAGGCTCCACCCACGACCATGCCCACATTCTGATGCATGGGCGCCCACCATCATTTTTGTGCAGTGCGCAGACTAACTAGAGGGGGCGCAATAACTGTCTTTGTCCCTGGGTGCTGAAAACCGTAGCTAAGCCTCTGGTCAGCCTGGCTGGGAGTGAGCAGGCAAGCTGTAGGCCACAGCTGAGAATCTTAGCATTGGAGCAGCATGTATTCAGCTACTACTTTACAAAGGAACTGTAGTCAAAATAATGTAATGAATAACTTATTTTTTTTACAATATTTATTTATTAATTATTTAGTCAGGAAAATCTTTCCTCACCCCAATTTACATCATGTCATTTCTCACAGGCGGCAGCATCTTTAGACTTGTAAGGTGCAGCTCTGCAGAAAGTTTGTTACTGTATCAGAATTCGTTTTATTCGCCAAGCAGGACTGGATCGTGCCCGGAATTGGTTTTGGCACATACAGGGAACAGCAGCAGCAATGCGGTCGCTGCCACTGCACCCCCTATTGCTACGCCACTGGCAGCAATAACTACTACCGAGGTGCTGACAACAGTAGCCACAGCGTAAAGGGAAAAAGAAGGAGGGAGTGACCATGGGGGCGGGGGAGTGGAGAGAGTGCAAGAGTTTGACAGCTGAAGGGAAATAGTATTCCTATGCCTTGAGGTCCTCATGGAGATGGCTCTGAACCTGCAGCCTGATGGGAGCAGACTAAAGAAATGGTAGCCTTGGTGGGAGGGGTCATTGCCAATTCTCATTGCTCTGGAGTGCAGTCTGCAATTGTGAAGGAGGTCTTGTGGGGGAAGGGTTTCCCCAATTACCCTTTCCGCTGATCTGATGACCCTCTAAAGTTTGTATCTGCTGCTAGTGGAGGAGTTAGCATACCAGACCAGGATGGATCATCAGAAGACAGGTTCAATAATGAGATACTGGTGATACTGAGAGTTCTGAAGCCAGTAGAAAATGTACCTGGTTTCCCAGAGTGTTCGCAGAGGAGAACGGCAGTTGCTAAGTCTAACTGACAAAATAGTGTGCTTGTGATTAGGAAGGCTGGTTGGTGTATTACTATTTTGGCAGTCAAACAGCCGTTCAGAAAATGCTTTTGAAAACAAGGAAAGCCCTCCGGTGAGGAGATGGACTAGTCCAAAACCCTGCGGTTCTGTCAGATTTTAACTACTTCATTTTTTTTTTTGTTGGAGTGGTCCTTTACAAGTTGTATATTTCACTGGAATCAGACTGTATTCACTGATAGGCAATACCTTATTATGGCTTATTAAATGGATTATGTCATCTGCAACACAAGTTGAGAACATGAAAATAACCAAATAATTATGGCTGGCAGAGATGAAGGAAACAGCGGACAGCAATGTGGCAGCCTCCAGGCGATGAAGTGGCCGTTCCTTGGCCTGTTACAATGAGATGGGAACCAGCCTCAGAGGCCTCCAGAGCATTGTGCGTGGATTAGGCAGATAATGCCATGGCAGGAAGTGGACTGCAAGCCTCTCAGCAAACAAAGGAACTTGATGATCCGCCAAGGCGAGCTGTCATTAGTCACAATGTCCAGTCAATTCAATGCAGTGTGGTTCCCAAAGTAAAAACTTGCCATACATCTAGCGATATGGTGTCCCGATTGACCATCTGATTCGATAATTTTATCGAATTGAATAAAAATCGGTGCAGCAACAAGCATGCCCAATTAACAATCTGACGTATTTCAAACTGAAATGGTTGAATGTAGCTGGCAATTCTCGACCCTCGACGTGGTCAGTTCGGTGTCCGGCGGTAACAGTGTGCAATATTGCAGTAATCGACAGACAGCCTGTCTCTGACCCCCAAATGTAAATGTGCCCCCAACCCATGCCCATGCATTATAAATCTCATCTGCTCCTGCTATGGTCTTGCTCGCTGTCTCCCCCAGTCCCACCAGGCATGTGTTTGTGACATCACTCACCAGCCACGTGCTATACATTCTACCATGTGGTGGTGCAAGGTGTGGTGACGCTAGGTGTGATGTCAGTGCTTGTGGGAGACAGTGGAGAAGACTGTGAGCTGGAGTAGATGACAATACAATGTATGGGGGGGGGGGGGGGCATTAACATCTTGGAGGTAGCAGAGGCGGCGTCACTAGGCCAATTCTCAAAAGAATTCCTGCTGAAATCGATCAGGAATCGGCCTGCGGTGTATAGGCAGCCGAGCCAACAGATCTCTCCAATGCCTTAATTGAATGTCTAAGCTTAAAATGCTTTATTTGATTTTTTCTTGAGTAAATGGGGGCTGCATATGAAAGCCTGACAGGGCTTATTTTGAGTTAAAAAGCTGCATATTTGGTATCATATTAATCTAATAACTTTACATTGTGTTATGTTCTGAGAAGAGCACTGTGACCTGCTGGGGTAGACATGGGATATGTAGTTCCCCTGTCTGGTTCAATTATGTATTGAAAAATTCATAATTCATGACTAAGGTCAAGGTGATGCTGTGTAAATTGGGTGCCATAATGTGGCTATGCAATACAAGTGCAGCAAGAGTTGACAAATGGCACCAGAGGTTTAGCTACTGTGGATCTCGGAAATCATGTGATGACTGGAGGGGGAGGCAGGGCAGCACAGGAGGAACTGCTGTATGGGGCCCCAGGACAGTCTGGGGCCCAAACAGCAGCAGTTCCACATGGGCCCCAGCTATCAATCACGTCTGCACTGTGGTCCCTTTCAGCCATGGGAGCTGTGCGGGGAAACACCGTTGCTGCTGGCTGCTGTATGTCTCCTCTCCCCCTGCCGCATGACTGGAGGACACCCGCCAATGCAGGGTGCAGGTCTTCAACAGCAAAATGCATTGCGGTGCTCCAGCCCAGTAAGTTTGCCCAGTATTGGGCCCGGAAAATTCCGATGGCGGCCTTGGGGGGGGGGGGGGGGGGGGAAATGTGCGGTTTGTTTGTTAATCCATGCCTAGGATCAACTACGGCATGCAGCTATAAAAGTTAGTGTTAGGTGTAGGTGGGATGATAAGTATTAGGTGCAGGTTGTGATTGGTAGTGGTAGGTGTAGGTTGGAGGGGGGATTAGTATTAGGTGGGTGAGTGTGTGTGTGGGTGATTTGGTGTTGGCTGTGAGGCATATGTAATGGAAGCTGACTGTCGAATATTGGTAATATTACATTACCTAACTTTAAACTATCGGCAACAGCTGGCGCCCAAAGTGCATAAGACAAACGCAGTACACAATGTCAACAATTACAACCTATTCTCCAATAAGTATACAGCAGTAACTAAAAATAATAGAGAAGGAAATCCTGTCCTTGTGAGACTGCAATCTAAAGGCATAGGGGAGAAAACATGAGATAGGGGAGTAAGCAAGCTATATATCATTGGTCAACGAGTCCCACAGTCTTTGGGAGACAAACCTTCAACGTGTGCCTTCAGCTTTTATACGTCTCCAAAAAGTTGAACATGAGCAATATAAGAGTTGGAGTAGCAAATGTGTTGTGAGGGAGTTCCAGAGGAGGGGAGAAGCCCGTGAGAAGTCCTGTATACGTGACTTCCTCTCTACGTATTAAACCTCTTAGCATGAGGTGACTGATTGGTCATCCGGCATCCTGTTGGAGAACACAGAGTCACTGCTGAGCAACGTACTGTTTAAAGTCCCCCAAATGCAATAATAAAAGGAAACGATCTACAGAACACGTTACCATCTCTGATCAAGGATGTTTTCGAGTTCCCGTGCCTCGTAATGACTCTGTGCAACGCTCAGTTGTTTGGCCGTCAGATTTCAAACTTCTTCTTGTACAAAAGGTCAGAGGGAAGCACACATGTGACTCACTGGAACTTATTAAAAAATGTTTCCGTTCGGTGGCCAGGCATTAAATGGAGATGGAGCGGTTATTTCTTGCAGATGAAGTACGAGGGGGACGGATTGCGAGCTCATTAAATCCATTTGAGTCATTTTTCTTCACGTTTCTCTAGCAGCGCTGATATATTGCGATTATAGACCATTTCCTGTGACCCACTTCATGCTGAGCCAAGGAGGAAAAATTAAATCCTCATGCCTAATTACCTGATTTAGAAAAATGCCGAAGATAGGGGGTTTCACTGGTCAGTGAAAGAGTCCAGCTGCCCTAATTAGCCTGGTAGCCAGATTAAAAGCTGTGAACTCTCTATCAACCTTTCTGGCAATTGCCATACTAAAAGTATTTGCAGCAAAACGCTCAGCTCTGAAGCCCCATACACACGTTCAACAGCGGCCTTTTATGCAGCACAATTATCAAACAACTTTTGTTGTGAAACAAGTTGTAACAACAACAAAAAAAAGACCACTGAAACCGCCTATCAATCATAAAAGACCGCTGTTGAGCGCGTGTATGGAGCTTGAGAACCCTTTTTTTAAAAACTATTTTAACCATCCCCTTAAAGGAGTCATCGGGGGATATATCATAAAATGAGTGGTACTTACCGGGGGCTTCCTCCAGCTCCAAGCTCCCAAGATGTCCCTCGCTGCAGCTCTGCCCGCAGCCGTTCGCCGCAGGTCCGTCCCGGTCCCCGGCGATGACGTCAGAGCGACCTCCGGGTCGCTCTGTACTGTGCTTGCGCGAGCGGCGCTGTCAATCAATGCCACGTGGGCCAAAGTGGAGCTACTGCACCTGTGCAGTCCGCTCCGGCCCACGTGGCGGTGATCGACAGCGCCGCTCCCGCAGGCGCAGTACAGAGTGACCTGGAGGTCGCTCTGACGTCATCGCTGGGGACTGGGATGGACCTGCGGCGAACGGCTGCGGGCAGAGGTGCGACAAGGGACATCTTGGGAGCTTGGAGCTGGAGGAAGCCCCCGGTAATTACCACTCATTTTACTATACTTTCCCTGATGACTCCTTTAAAACAGACCTGAGCTCAGAACTTCCTCTCTGCTCTAAAAGATAAGCAACAGTATAATAAGGGGGGGGGGGGGGGGAGGAATCAACAGGCTAAACTCTCTAAATACATACGGGGTGCATTTCTCTTGTGTTCCTTCTGCCCTGTGCAAGAGTTCAGGTCCACCTTAACGATCCCCTTAAAGCAAAAATGAACTAAACTTTATAAGTCTTCAGCCTATACAATGGTGTAGCTAAGGAGCTATGGGCTACAGTGCCAGTTTTACATGCCCACCCCCCCCCCCCTTCTTGCACCTCTGACACTGTGGTTGCCAATGGCAGGTTTTGGTGTGCCGCATCAATTATTATGTATGCTTCGGGGGCCCCATTGTAAAACTTGCGTCGGGGCCCACAGCTCCTTAGCTACGCCACTGCAGAGGTGCAAGAAGGGGATGGGGAACAGCTTGTTAAAGTGGTGTGTAACCCAGGATTTCGTCTTTGCTCTACAAGATTATTTACAACATATCATTTGTTTTTGAGGTGATTAGATGGTTAGATAGATAATTTCTGACATGTCTGATCTCCCGTTCGATCATTTTGCCGCTCGATTCCTGAGAGAAGTGAATGGAAAAAGATAAGAAAAACGAGCAGAAGACAAGAGAATCAACCGGAGAATCGAGCAGCAAAATTGATCGAGCGGAGAATGGAACGGAAAAAACGAACCGTGTATGCCCACCATAATATACTACCACAATTTTTTTTAGCAGAACAGCATTCAATCTGTTAAACACAGGACTTACTTTTTTAATAGAAAGCTCTCTGCAGTGAGAGCCGCATCCGAACTGGTGATAACATTATCTTGTGTTTACTTAATTGTAGCTAGAGAGGAATGTAAACATTCCCTGGCAGTGTGGGAACTCCTTCTAGATCAGACTCGGCTCAAAAATAATAGAAATAATTACTGGGTACATTACAATATATACATAGTGTAGCTATGAATAAAATGCAATGACAGCTTTCAGAGCAAATAGACTGTACTTTGGGAACTTGCAGTTTCTAAATGAATAATACCGTGTTTCCCCGAAAATAAGACACTGTCTTATATTAATTTTTGCTCCAAAAAGTGTGCTAGGGCTTATTTTCAGGGGATGTCTTATATTGGCACTGCATGATATGTCCCATGCTGGCCACCTCTTATTGCTGCTCATTGTAATGTCACAGTGCCAATCAGGCACCTGTCATGTCATCCCTGCACACAGTTGATAAACCTGCTGTGTGCAAGGATGACATGACAAGTGCCTGATCGGCACTGCACGATGTGTCCCCTTCTGTTCTCAGTGTGGCTGCTTCAGCCCCTTAGCCTGTGTCTCTGCTCCCCTGCATTATGTCCCCCTCCCTTCCGACCCCTGTGGCCCTCTATCCCGCCTCCTTGTCTGGGTCTCTGCTCCCCTGCATCATGTCCCCCTCCCTTCCGACTTCTGTGGCTGCTCTGTCCCGCCCCCTTGTTGATGTCCCCCGCTCCCCGTGCACGCTAAATGTAATGGCAGCCAGCGTGTCTTACTGTAGCCATGCTGCCCGGAGATCGCTGGCATCCTGTCTTCTTCCCTCTAGTAACCGGCGCTTGTGTAGATGACGTCATCTACACAAGCGCCGGTTACTAGAGGGAGAAGTGAGGACGCCAGAGATCTCCAGGCAGCATGGCTACAGTAAGACACGCTGGCTGCCATTACATTTAGCGTGCACGGGGTACGGGGGACACCAAAAAGGGGGCGGGACAGAGCGGCCACAGGGGTCAGAAGGGAGGGGGGACACAATGCACGGGGAGCAGAGACCCAGACAAGGAAGCGGGACAGAGCAGCCACACGGGTCAGAAGGGGGGGGGGGGGAATACACTTAAAACAGGGGAGCGGAGAGACAGTCTGGGGGGGCGGGATATGATGTGTTCTGCGGCTGGGGATGTGTGGCTTTGGGGCTAGGTCTTATATTCAGAGGATGCCTTATATTCAGAGAAGGCATGAAATTGCAGCTAGGCCTTATAATCAGAGGATGTTTTACTTTAGGGGAAAGACGGTACTACTTTGCACAAAAACAAATATGATAACTGTATGGGTTATAAAAAGTAGGAAAACACATTTTTATTGAATATTTTGTCATAGTTTAATACCGCTTTAATGATTACTACTATTCAAAGCATCTATATAAGCAATCTTTACTAGTACAGTACTAATAAAGAGCTAATACTATTTTTGAGGAAGGGTCGCTCTGGCCCAAAGGCGATCGCAACACTCTGCATCCCCTATTGCTATGCCACTGAGCCTATATTTGTCATGTTCTACATACCTAAACGGGCGTAACTAGAAATCATCGGCCCCCACTGCAAACATTTTGGATGAGCCCTCCAGGCCCGCTCAGGGCCGTTTTGGGGGGCAGGGGGGGTCGCAGCATGAGGGGAAAGCATGGCCACACATCGGCGGGGAGGGGGGACAGTCCTCCCCCTCACCTCGGGTTCTCCCCTCAGCCCGTTCCCCTCCTGCATCAATCAGTGGCAGCAGGCGGCGGGCAGGAACCCATACCTCCATCCACCGCGGAGGTCCGATCTCTAAGTGCCTCATGCTACTTCCTGTTTAAACAGGAAGTAGCGTCAGACACTTAGAGATCGGAACCTCCGGCGCGTGGAACGCATGGAGGTATGTGTTCCTGCCTGCTGCTGCTGCCAATGATTGATGCCGGAGGGGAGAGCCTGAAGTGAAGGAGGGGGAGAGTGTCCCTCCTTCCCGCGGATTTGTGGCCATGCTTTCCCCTCGTGCTGCGACCCCTCTTGCCCCCCAAAATGGCCCTGAGCGGGCCCCCCTGCAGTGCAGGGGCTGCAGCCCCTGTTGTTACGCCACTGTACCTAAATGCTGATGTTTTACCAATGCAGAGTCACCTCAACTTACTGACCTGAGTTGCGGAATGTGCCGTAACTGATTTACATGCAGGGCCAAATTGCGATCACTCTAGGAATCGTGGTAAAATCGTGGACTTCAGCAGTTCCGGAAATCTCAGGCGCTTTGGGAGAGCTGTAATATCTAATGGTGTGATATTTAATGGTGCACAATGACAGAACAGGTTCATATTCGGGAAATATCCATTGCTTAGAACGTCTGCCCCTCTAACTAACAAGTGTATTCCTAGCTGAGGGGTCATAGCCTTCCCAGCAGTCATGTGGTTGGTAAATACATTTTTAAACAATGCAGGAAATTCATTTAAAGTCCATCTAAGAACACAAAGAGAAAAACAACAGCAGCTTTCCTGATGTTCCGACGGTGCGTTTGTGTTCTTGAAGTTGTTTTGATTGCTCAAACAATCAGCCCCTTGGAACACACACTGTACTTCAGAGCTGAACAATAGCCCAGGACTGTACGGTCCACACTGACAGACAGCCAGACGTCAGGCTGGGAACTGCCACACTCCAGCCGTCCTCAACTTGTAACTTTCCACGCTACACAAGGCAAACAAGTTCCTGCCTCTCGTGCACAAATCCTTAACAGCATAATAACCTTTATGGAAAAACATTTCTTTGTCACAGCTGATACAAATCCTGCAATAACACTGCACTGTTTCTACTTCCTGCTTTCATGCCGGGCAGACATAATGTCAACATCCTGTGCTTTCAAATGAGCTTATCTGCCATGGCAGTCAGCTGACACAGGGAAGAGATCAAATTATAATATAACTTGTGATTAGACACAGATGAGGGGGAATTAGACAGGCTAAACTCTCTAAATACATACAGGGTGCATTTATCTCTGTTTTCCTTCTGTCCTGTGCAAGAGTTCAGGTATATTTTAAACGCCACATCTATCTTTTATTATAATATATCTTAATGCTATATCACCTGTGCATTTTTTATTTTTTTCATGATCAGGCATGTTTTTAGGCATAGTCAATCCAGGCATTTACACGAGGTGGCAGCTGAAGGCACTAAGGAACTGTTTTTTAACAGACTGTTCTTTAGGCAATTCGTATGCACAACGGCAAGGTCCATTAAAGGATAACCCGAGGTGACATGTGACATGATGAGAAAGACCTGTGTATGTACACTGACAAGCACACAAATAACTATACTGTGTTCCTATTTTTTCTTTCTCTGCCTGAAAGAGTTAAACATCAGGTATGCAAGTGCAGTTTCTGTCCGGGTCGGACTGAGTCAGACTATAGCATAACCCTCAATGATAAGTAATTATAGCCATAAAACACTTTCCTGTCAGTAAATGGCTTTACATTAAAGCCATAAAAAGGGTCAATAGTTCATAGATTTGAGACCTGGCATACTTTAATGAAGGTGTCATTGAGCAGAGACAATGAAACAGTAAAAACTTTAAAACTAGATTTAAATATAAAAGAAAACTGTGGGATATCTAAAAAAAAGTCATTTTAGGAGAAGGAGGATAGATACAATTGTTTTTCTCATCAGTTTATTTTCACCTTGAATGTCCTTTCATTCTGGGAACACACTTTGGAAGTACCTGAATGCTTCCGAAGATGGGCGCACCCGTACTGTGCATGAGCGAGCCCAGACCCGTGTGTGTGCGCAGTGCAGATCTGCTCGTCTTTGGAAGTAGTTGGGGATGTGAGTACTTTGGGAAGGCTGCATGAGGAGTGTGTAACAGGTATTCAACCTGCTGATCGAATAACTTCAATACGGACATCGATGCAACAATGGGACAGAGCGAGGTCAAGGAAGGCTCTATGGTATACAGAGCCTTCTCTCTACATACGTAAGTATCTAAAAAAAAAATTCCGCAACCTTTTCCAAAAAAACATATTCAGTAAATGAAAACATCAAGTTCATACAAGACACAAAGCAACAAATTGGCCATCTTGGACTGTAAGCTATGATTAAGGACCAATAGGTCCGAAACATGTCAGCTGGTGATGTGTGATGACTTTTGGATACGTCCATAATAAAGGAGTTTATCGTGTGGACATCTTTTCGTTTTTGTCTGGCATTGGAGTGGCAGTCCTGGTCCTGGCACTGTCCTGGAGTTGAGTGAGCGGTTTTCCCGAATTTTTTTTCTTTCTATCTTGGACTGTATGTTGTATGTTAGAGGGAAGGTACACTCAGAGGTCAACAGGAAACATACCTTAGGGCTAGTTTCCACCTATGGTGATTCAGAATGATTCCCTGCCCATACACACAAAATGGACAATGGGCAGTATATTTTCACAACACAAATGTAAGCCGCATAGCTTGGCTAGAGGGATTCGGATGCATACTCACATCATCGTCTCGGAGACCCATGCTGGCACATGTGGAAGCTGGACCTGAAATAACACTAACTCAATTTTGACTCCCACCAACTGTTGGAACACGTATGTTATTAGGATGGCCTGAGATGATAACTACCAATGAAGAGGCAAAGAGTAGTGAATACAAATGCCTCAGAGAAGAAGTGTTTATGGCTACTCAGTGTGGCCCTTTGTTAAAACTACAGCACAGTCAATAGAAAACACCAGATTTAGGTTCTTTTCCCACCTGCTGCTGAATCGCGTTCGGCCAGAGGGAACGGAAAGTGTAGTGACTGCTCTGATGGTCCGCCGTAGTCTGGTCGGAGTTCGGGGCGCATGCACTTCTCCATAGCCTATATTGGGAAATGCATCCACCTGCCCGGGATTATCGCAGACTGCAGAGAAGTGCGTCCCGCTTACTGCAATGTATCCCGCGGATCCACTGCAGCATGACAACTGTGAACGGCTCTTTTTTAATAAAATTTTTGCCATTCACTGTCTGTTTAGCAATGAGCGGAGAACGGACAAAGATGTCCGTTCTCTGAATCGACAAAAAATGTCCGTTCTACGCTAAAGTGGGAACACAACCTTAGGTTAAGGGGAGTGAATCAGAGCCACAATAATATCATAGAAGCTCATGAGAATCTTTTAGAAACATTACCTCTGTGTTTTCTTCAAACCAAACACACCAAAACAGGAACTTGGACATCCTAAAGGTCCAAAACCTAGACACAAGCAAAGCATCTTGGTGTATGTAGCCCAGTGTACTGCGGAGTGCAAAGATATATGCACTGGGGGGACCAAGTAACCCTGTGTAGATGCATGGCCAGAGCCGGATATACCATAAGGCACTGTAGGCACATGCCTACAGGCGCCTGATGATGGAAAGGCGACTCTATCCCCTCCCTAAGTACCTCCCTCTCTCATCACTATACAGAATCCAAAGATGAGTGTAAATGAGAGGTTACTCACCCGACTCTCAGAATTTCACTGATGAGATCTCCCTTCAACTGGAGACACCTCTGGCTACCTAATACTTTGGGTCACCTCTAGCTACTTAATACTGAGGGTTCCTCTCTCTAAAGGGCAGCTGTAGTTACCTACGCCAGGCAAGGGAAGTAAGGGAAAAGTGTCACCTGGGACAGCCAGCGCAATTGCAGTGCGGTTCGGCAGGTGTTCGTAGGTTCATGGAGGGCGAAGTCTAAGGTGCCGGGACATCTGTGCCTATAGGCTCCTGTGATGTTAATCTGGGCCTGTGCATGGCCCAATATAGGAGGGCTAGTTCTGCAGGCCTAGATACACCTAAAGAAGAAGGGAAATTCTATTGAGGATGACATACACCTTGGACAGAGATAAACACTGTTTGCAAGAAGGGTAAAAGGGTCAAACTGCAGCAATCATCTCTAAATACAGGAGGTTGACACCATTTTCCTTCAACATACAATTCTGTTTTTAATCCTCCAAGCCTAGACATTGTAGAAACAGCATAGACCTTCAGCGAGGCATGTCAATTATTAATGAGAGCCAATTTGGTTGAAATAAGTGGCCTGTATTTAACGATCCCATTCCTCAGGAATTCCCTCCACCCTTTTAAAGCTGAAGATGTCTTTCTGTAGGAGTAATGATGAAACTTATTTTAGAACCGATAAAGGGCTCTATTCATAAAAGGTTATCGCAAGTTTTCCGCTCAAAACAGCGGATTTTCCCGTCCATTTCGCAAAGTGGGCATTCATAAAAGCTGTTCCCGCATGAAAATCTACAATCCCCCAGCAGAGCGAGAAATTTCCGCCCTCTCCAGTGTTTTTCTAGATTTATCTAGAAAAAAAGTAACCAAGTGGCCATTCATAAAGTTTAGAGGAAGCGGTATGTGGACGGGAAATACCGCTTCCTCTGATTTTGCGGATTACATACAAGTGAATGGGACAGACCTCCCAGAGAGAGCAGTGCACTGAGGGACTCTGCCGGCTGAAGTGTTTCCGCATGCCTTCCGACAGCTTACCGCCAGCCTTCAGCGGGAGATCTCCGCACTTGCATTGCAGCTGGCAAGATTTTTATGAATTACCACCCAGAAGTCTAAAATACCGCTGCGTTATTTTCCCTCCAGGAGTTTTTTCGCCACAAATGTTTTATGAATAGAGCCCAAAGTGAAGTAAACTTGCCCATATGAAGCTAACATTTTTCTTTGGAGAACCACAGATATATCAACTGGAAGAAATCCTACAGGCAGTCCTGAGAGTAGAGCGAGATTTCGGCAAAGTTTACATTAGCCATGGTCTACATAGAGTGTTACTACTATAATTGAAAAGGGGAACTAGCTCCTATGCAGATTTACATACTGGGGTTGTTGAATACGGAGTCTGCTCTAGGCGAGGCTCTGCATACAGGTGAGTGAAGCTGCTTTGCATGCAAGGCAGGCTAACAAGGATGGCAATAGGTGGGGTAATCAGCATCTTAACCTAGGTGGATTCCATGTAGCTCTTTCATTAATTACCCCACCTGTGCATAGGTGAGGTTGCCTGCAAAACATGCATCGTTGGGGAGCCACGAGGACAGGTATGAGAAACACTTATCTGGAGGAATGTATAAATCCAGCCCTGTCTGCAAGATGAACTCATTTTGGTGTAATATGGATAACTTGAGTAACCTAGTTGTTGAGCATTACAGTTGTATTTATCAAGGTATGCTGAACTGAAAGCCTCGTGAATGGATGAGTTTGCCAAATGGTGGATGATCTGCAGTCACCATGACTTTTAGCCACAACAGTACTGCTGTCTGAAGAGAAAGTTGGGGCACCCCACAACCCCAGGCCTCCGGGCACCTGCAGGTGATGGTCCCCAGTAGTTTTACTTCTGCCTCAAAACATTTATCGTAGCTTGGTCTTTAAGTTAGAAATATAATATTGGCCAAGGTTTTTATGTTTCAAGCCATCTCCAGGGTTTTTTTGCTTGTTTGTTTCTTAGTTTTAAATAGCATGGAAGAGGGTTGGTGAGAACATTATTTTTTTTTTATTGTTTTGCACATTTGGGGAGTGCAACTTTTTCAGATAGCTGCTTGACTGCCTATACATAGGATGGCAGCCAGGTGGCAGCATCTGCTAATTGTTTCTGTACAGCTGCAGCTCAGCTGAGTTTGAAAACAGCAAGTCTGAGTTCAATAATGTGAGAGAAATCAGGATATTTTTAATACTGGCCCTAGTACACTATGCTAAACCCACAGGGGCTTATATTTGTATTATTTTTTGCTCATGTAAAACCAAAATCCTCCCAGTCATGTTTGCATTCTGAAGAAGGTTGCTGAATTTGTTAATGAATGTCCCCTCATACATGCCGTACCCGGTGAAGATTATTTCCAGGAAGCAGTGAGCAGATTACGATATGTCACAAATCTAATTCTGTGTAATGAAGGATAGCTAAAACTGGATTCTTGGGAACTTTGATATTAAAATCTGCTTTCTATATTAGGATGTGTTCTTGTTAGATACCGGCCTCGCTTACAGATGGCGTCTGCATCCTCGGTCCCCAAAGTGTAACTTTCTATAAATCTCATACTTCCAGATTGCTGAGGGGAATATCTGTACCTATCAACATTTGGGGCCAGGAAAAAGGACAAAGATCCACACCTCTGCCAACCTTCAGCCGTTCCCCAATTTTACATGTAATACGCCCCCTATAAAGTTCACTGGTGTCTAGTGGTCCCCCCCCAATATAGGCTTCCTTGGTGTCTAGTGGTTTCCCTCACACTCCCCAGTAAAGCTTCTCTGGTGTCTGTCACCACTCACCTCACCCCCTAGTGTTGGCTTCCTCTCCTACATTGCTTGCAACTTGAGGAGGTGGAGATGTCGGGCACTGGGGGTTGCTGAGAAGTGACAGGAAGTCGGACATCACTGTACTCTAGTGAAGCAGGTGAAATAAAAGCATGGCTTCTGCATGAGCATACTCTGCAACAGCAGCATGGCTAGCCCCAAAGATCAGTTGCACATGCCCCAGATCTATTCTGGGGTGCCCCAAATGTCCCCAGGCAGAGTCAGCTGTGGTGCCTCTATGGCGGGCATGCTGAGTGCTGTGGTGCATCGATTGGGATATGCTGGGTGCTGTGGTGCCTCTATGTGGGCATGCTGGGTGCTGTGGTGCATCAATTCGGATATGCTGGGTGCTGTGGTGCCTCTATGTGGGCATGCTGGGTGCTGATGCATTAATTGGGGTATGTTGGGTGCTGTGGCGCCTCTATGGGGGTTGTTGGGTGCTGTGGTGCCGTGCTGTTGTGCTATGCTGGGTGCTGTGGCGCATCGATTGGGATATGCTGGGTGCTGTGGTCAGGGCCGGATTTGTACTCTTTACTGCCCAAAGCCATTGCCAGCAGCCGCCCCCTCCCCAGTATATATATCCTGATGACCCTTCAATATAGATAGCCATATGACTCTTCCCCCCCTCCAGTTAAGATAACCTGATGACCCCCCCCCTTCCCTCCAGTATAGGTATCCTGATGACCCCTTTCCCTTCCTTCTAGTATAAGAATCCAGATGACCCTCCCCTCCCTTCCATATAGATAGCCTGATGACCCCCTCCCTCCAGTATAGGTAGCCAGATGACCTTCCCTTCACCCTAGTATAGCCTGCTGCCCACCCGCCCTTGATTCTGTGGTGCCCTAGGCCATGGCCTATGTGGCCTTTGCTTGAATCCGGCCCTGGCTGTGGTGCCTCTATGTAAGCATACTTGGTGCTGTGGTACTATGCTGGGTGCTGTGATGCCTTTATGGGGACATTCAGGAAGCTGTGGTTCTTCTATGGGGGCATGATGGGAGTTGTGGTGCCTCAATGGGAGGCTCTTGGAAGCATAGGAGGGGTCCACTAGAAGGTCAGGGAATGCTATGGGGGCAGCAGGCCAGCCCGCACAGCAGAAAGCCTCAGTAACAGAAGCCAAATAACAGAAGCCAAGTAACACTGCCGATTTATGTGATATGCTGCAATTTTTTTTATTTTTATTAATGGAGAGGAGGCTTCTTCTCACATTTTTACTGGGCAGGCCGCTGTTAAGTTTATGTAAATTTGGCTCCACCCATATTCTGGTGCATAGCCACACCCATTTTCTGTCTGGAGTGTCCAAAAGTGCTCCGGATCTCTTAGGATCCTAGCAACGTCCCTGCTCTGCAATACTCTGCAATAGAAGCTTGGGGAGCACAGGACGGGGAAGGGGAGCACGCTGGGACACATGGAGGCTACACGGCACCAAGCCTCCTAACCTGGGACAGTGCCGGGCAAATCGGGATGTTTGGGAGGTATGGGCATATCTTCACTTCATAGAGAATTTATGTGTGCATCAAACCAAGTAACACCTGACAAATCTGGCTCTCCAAAGGGGGATAGAAATGAAACACTACACTTCATATAGAATTTATGGGCATATCTTCCATGGAAGAACCCTCTCAGTCCCACACACTTCTTTTTGTTTGGACTCTGCATTGTTAGACTGACAGCACACCTAGCAATTATACAAATGTATGTCATATATTCAAAAGAAAACTATCGATTTTCAATCAAATTGCAAGTGTCGTACTGCTTGATGCAGAGCAATGCTATTGGCCATTGATCCTCCACTGCTCCTTCCCTGCCCTCATTACACATCTAACATGTCTGATCAGACTTTTGATCTATACACAGCACAAAAGTGGTTGAAAGTCAACTGATCATGTACGTTGGAGCAACAGATTAGTGGCAGATTAAATCAAAATGATCAAAATCTTTAGGCCTGCTACACATAATAACAGTATAGTGGCCAAGTAATCCTTATAGTAGATGGTTCTTCCATCTAGTCTTTTGTTTCTGAGAAACTTCCTACACACACACGCGCACACACACACACACGCACGAGCTCGCGTGCACGGATATTTGCGATTGGTCTGCAGCAAAATATACTTCAAATTCTTGGGCAATCTGATCATTTGATAGAATTGTTGACTGGGTCAGAAATTCAATTTGGCCTTTGAGTACTGAGTGTTGAATTGGATTGGGTCCTCTTCTAGGCTTTGGAATATAAATTGGATTAGGTAGGGTCTTCTAGGCTTTGGAATATAAATTGGATTACGGTAGGTAGGGTCTTCTAGGCTTTGGAATATAAATTGGATTTAGCAGTGCACTCTTCTGGACCTTGAAGTATAGAATGGATGGGGAAGGGGATCCCCATCTAGGATTTGGAATTTAGATTGGACAGTACTGTCTTCCAGGCTTTGGAATATAAATTAAATTGGGTAGGGTTCTTTTCTAGGCTTTGCAATATAAGGCCTCGTTCACATCATTTAGTGCAGGTGGCCGTGCAATCAGAACGCAATGCGTATGAACGCACGCCATCTGCGCTACTGATCCCATTCCTTACAGTAAATGGGTCAGCGCTACGCTTCCAGAAAAATGCATGCATCGCACTGCTGTGCAGCGCATATGATGGGAATGGCAGAAGTGCTGTCTATGCACTTCTGCCTTTCTTGTGTATTTCACATCATAGACACTGTATGAAGTGAACGAGGCCTAAGTTGGATTGGAAAGGTGCCCTTTTCTAGGCTTTGGAATGTAGGTTAGATTGGGTAGGGCTCTCTTCTAGGCTTTGGAATATAAATTGGATTGGGCAGTGCTCTCTTCTAGGCTTTGGAATATGTTGGATTGGGCAGGGCTCTCTTCTAGGCTTTGGAATATGTTGGATTGGGCAGGGCTCTCTTCTAGGCTTTGGAATATGTTGGATTGGGCAGGGCTCTCTTCTAGGCTTTGAAAAATGTTTGATTGGACAGTAATCTCTTCTAGGCTTTGGAATATATTGGATTGGGCAGGGCTCTCTTCTAGGCTTTGTGCAATGATCTGCTCGGCTGCCTGTGCAGGCAGGCAGCTTTTTGACCATTGTTTAGGTTTGCATGCTGCAGGACTCTGGAAAGAAGAGCTTCTGTCAGTTTTGCAGCTTGTGCTTGCAGAGGAATTTGCATACGTTGTCATGCAAATTGCCTGGCCACATTCATTGGAGGCGTGTACTATAAGTACTATGTGTTTCCCACAATGCTTGGCTGGTCATAAGGATTCCTTCCTGTGAAACACTCCTGGAGGAGTGTCAGCCTTACTCTCTGTTTGAAGATCAGCTTAGAGTAATTTCTGAAACTGCGCTAGGCAGGTTCCCCTAGTGCAGTTAGGATTGCTTATCTGTTTTGTTTGTTCTGTTGCGATTGTCCTGTCCCAGCGGTGGTCGACAGGAAATCGTTCTGATCTCTGTTCTTGGAGTATAGCTGGTGCAGCGGTTGCTACCAGCTATCTCTTCTGATCTGTCTCCCTTGGATCGCATTAGCATCTTGCGCTAGCGCTGTGGATCCTTCTGTTCTGTCTCCTTGGATCGCGCTAGGCTCTTTCCGCTAGTGCTGTGGATCCTTCTGTTCTGCCTCCCTGGATCGCACTAGCATCCTGCGCTAGTGCTGTGGATCCTTCTGTTCTGCCTTCCTGGATCGCACTCGCCTTGCGCTAGTGCTGTGGATCCTTCTGGTCTGCTACTCTGTTCTGTCTGCCTGGATCGCACTCGCTTCGCGCTAGTGCTGTGGATCCTTCTATTCTGCCTACCTGGATCGCACTGGCATCCTGCGCTAGTGCTGTGGATCCTTCTGTTCTGTCTTCCTGGATCACGCTAGCCACTTTCGCTAGTGCTGTGAATCCTATCTCTCGCTTGTTACTGTTTTCATGTGTCTGTCTTGTCTGCTAGAACGCTTGCTGGAGGCTCGGTGAGGTAACCGTTAAGCAAGCGCTCGCGTCCTCTGTTTCATGTTTGTCTGTCGATGGTTAGTTAGGCGTGCTTGTCTCTATTGTGCTTATCACGTGGAGACCGCGCATGAACGCGTGCACTGTTGCGAATGAGTGCGGTGTTTGCGTTCAGTTAGCGTTGTTATTTTCCGTATCTCCTCATTGTATGATTTGCTGTGCCTTTGCTACTCTCGTGCTCTGCCTTGCTATAACCTTGTGTCACGTCTGGCGATCGCACCTCTCGCGATCGCGTTCCTACTTCCTATCTGCTGTGGTGTGTGCACCGTCGTGGGTTGACGACTAGTTTGGCGCACACACATACACCTGTCCCTTTGCTCTTTCTCATTCGCAATCGCTTCTCTTGCGATTGCGTTCTGCGCTTCGTACAATTCCTGTCTGGCATTTGTGGAGGTACAGAGGATTGGTTCCTCTGCACTCCACAACGCCATCTGCTGACAGGAATTTCCCTCTACGGGTGCGTAGCACCTTTTGCTGGGTTACTGCAGTCATACGCTTGTGGAGGATTCCCGCCGTATCAGCGCACGCGTTGTGCGCTGATCACGGAGGAAGTTCCACAATCGTTACAGTATGACCAGCCCAACCCAAAACCCCAGTGTAGACGGAATTTCCGATTTGTACGATTTTGTTGAGTATGCATCTGCTGATCAGTTTCCAGGTTTTTTGCCCCAATCCAAAGCTTATGTGGATCCTACTATAGGTAGGATCGCACATTATATTAAAGCAGTTAAAAAAATCTGTTCTTGTTCCTGAACTCCACCCATATGGAGATTATCTGGATACTGGCCTGTTTGAACCCCTATTTGCTGCCTGGGATGTTGGGGCCTTGCTGGAGGAATTCGATTTTGATTGGAAAGCCTTTTGCGATTTTTACATCGCAAAAAGCGAGGATGTCTTGAATGATTGTCTCGATCCCATGTACCTTTTGATTGATTTCGATGAATGTGACGAGGGTGATGTGGATCTGGTGATTTATGTATGGCAGATGATTTTGGATGAGTTGCACACACACCAACCAATTGATTCCAATAAAGAGACATCGTTGTCGGATGATTGTTCCTGCCTTTCTGGGGTAAAGCATGAGTCTTGACTTTGTGCAATCTGAAATGAATGAGTGTGCCGCTGTGGTTGATTCCTGTGCGAATCCTGAAGGATTCTCTCCTGACAGTGTGCAGTTTGAATCTGTGCGATCTGATGCCTGTTTCTCGGATGTTCCTGCAGATTGTGATCGGCATGAGTCTGCCGGTTTCCTCAAGGATGTGTGGGATCCTTTTTCATTTAGAAACAGATCTTTGAGATCTTCCGTCTGTGACCCTGCTATGGGGAACATTTCTCGACTATGCAGCGTCAAAAGTAAAATTAATATGCCTAATAAAGTTTATCCTGTTGATGTCGCTATTTCTTCTGCAAATGAGTCTCTGTCTCACCCTGTTCACACCTGTAGGGGCCCGTTGCCTGATGACAGTTGCTTCAGTGTTTCGGTCCTAGATGCCTTGCAGTCTGCTCCGCAGATCACGGAGGTTTGCGCTATGGAAGCGTCAGTTTCACAACCTAAAGTGAATTTTGATTCGCAGGTTTTGCGTTCTGATTCCTCGGATTCGACATTGTTAGCCGAATCTAAGAGTGAGACAGCGCTTCGGTTTTGCGAATCTGATGCTGAACCTTCTTTGCCTTATTCAGAGACGCTTTCTCTGAACCTGCCCTGTACCATGAATGAAAACATGTTTTCTTTTCACACTGACGTTTGTGAGCCCCTTTCTTGCTCTGAGGGAAGTGCTGATTCTGCGCCCTGTACTCTGGATGAGTCAATGTGGCCTTGCTTAGAATCCCCTGCAGTGTCCCTAGAGGCTCGTCTAGGTATTGCCACTATACTCACCTGTTTTTCTGCAGTTTTGGAGTTACAAGCTAGTTTGACTGCCACACAGAATTCTGGGTACAGTGAGAATAAAGTTAGGGAGTCAGTGTGTGTTCCAGTAAATATTCCTGTACATCCCGCTAATTATGATGAAGTTCAGTCTCAGGTTATGGTGGAACCATTCCTGGGACATCTGCCCTGCCTGCAGGAGGTATTTAATGTTCAGCCCTGTAACATGGATAGTTCAGAATCCTGCTTAGAAAACCTGGAAAATGATGTTCCTGAGGTCTTGTTTGATGTTCTGGAGGTGGTGCAGAACTTGTAGGAGATGTCTCCTGCCCCCCAAGTCCTTCTGAGGTGTTGCCCTCTTCTGTGGGCATTGCTGCCTTGCTGGCTACCTTTTCAGCTCTGGTGGAGCTTCAGTCATGGGTAGTCAATGATGAATTTCTGTCAGATACCATTACAGTCGTTGAGATCTCTAAGCCTGAGACTGAGTCTTCTTTTGAAATACCAGTACCTGTGACCTCTACTCGTGATGATTTTCTGCCCGGTCCTGGTTTTGGTCTGGTCGTGCCGGACTCTGAGGTTGGCAGTTCCCCGACATGTCCTGAGGTTTCTCCTGTGCTGGTGTACCCCAGTGTGCTCAGTGACCCAGAAAGCCCAAGTGTGCCTCGGTTACCAGCGTACTCAGATGCTTCCTCGGTGGAGACATGTTCTGATTTAGCCTGCCTGCTTGCATGCCCAGAAGTGGTCCCTGAAAGTCCTGATCTTGAGGGGTGTCCTGCTAATTCTGAATCTGGAACTGTCATAGGTTCCATGGGGGTGCTTGGTAGCTCTCCATGTGAGCGTTCTGGCTTCTTGGAATCTCTGCGGAGCTTCAAGGCGTTCTGGAAGATTCCGAGAGAAGTTTTGCTTGGTACCCTGAATACGATCAACAGCGGCTTTTGTTTTGAAAGAGACACTTCGAACAGGTTTTGTGGCAGATTCGGTATTTTCGGACGCTCCTTGGAAGGTGGTGGGTATTGTCTGGAGGGTGTCGATGGCTTCTTCTCTGGTATCCACAGTCCTGATGAGTGTTACGCTGAGACTTGTAGTGCTGATGGGCATGTTTCGGTGGCTTCTGTTTCCGATGAGGTCGGTTTCAGGTGGACTGACTCTGGAATTGGACCTTGTCGGGCTGTCCCGACCTTCATGAGTCTTCGGTTGGAGTCTTTTGCTAATAGCAGTTTTGAGGGTCGTCTGGAATTCGACCGGGGGGGGGGGGGGTGTACTGTAATGATCTGCTCGGCTACCTGTGCAGGCAGGCAGCTTTTTGACCATTGTTTAGGTTTGCATGCTGCAGGACTCTGGAAAGAAGAGCTTCTGTCAGTTTTGCAGCTTGTGCTTGCAGAGGAATTTGCATACGTTGTCATGCAAATTGCCTGGCCACATTCATTGGAGGCGTGTACTATAAGTACTATGTGTTTCCCACAATGCTTGGCTGGTCATAAGGATTCCTTCCTGTGAAACACTCCTGGAGGAGTGTCAGCCTTACTCTCTGTTTGAAGATCAGCTTAGAGTAATTTCTGAAACTGCGCTAGGCAGGTTCCCCTAGTGCAGTTAGGATTGCTTATCTGTTTTGTTTGTTCTGTTGCGATTGTCCTGTCCCAGCGGTGGTCGACAGGAAATCATTCTGATCTCTGTTCTTGGAGTATAGCTGGTGCAGCGGTTGCTACCAGCTATCTCTTCTGATCTGTCTCCCTTGGATCGCACTAGCATCTTGCGCTAGCACTGTGGATCCTTCTGTTCTGTCTCCTTGGATCGCGCTAGCCACTTTCCGCTAGTGCTGTGGATCCTTCTGTTCTGCCTCCCTGGATCGCACTAGCATCCTGCGCTAGTGCTGTGGATCCTTCTGTTCTGCCTTTCTGGATCGCACTCACCTTGCGCTAGTGCTGTGGATCCTTCTGGTCTGCTACTCTGTTCTGTCTGCCTGGATCGTACTCACTTCGCGCTAGTGCTGTGGATCCTTCTGTTCTGTCTACCTGGATCGCACTGGCATCCTGCGCTAGTGCTGTGGATCCTTCTGTTCTGTCTTCCTGGATCGCGCTAGCCACTTTCGCTAGTGCTGTGGATCCTATCTCTCGCTTGTCCCTGTTTTCGTGTGTCTGTCTTGTCTGCTACGAACGCTTGCTGGAGGCTCGGTGAGGTAACCGTTAAGCAAGTCCTCGTGTCCTCTGTTTCATGTTTGTCCGTCGATGGTTAGTTAGGCGTGCTTGTCTCTATTGTGCTTATCACGTGGAGACCGCGCGTGAACGCGTGCACTGTTGCGAATGAGTGCGGTGTTCGCGTTCAGTTAGCGTTTGTTATTTTCCGTATCTCCTCATTGTATGATTTGCTGTGCCTTTGCTACTCTCGTGCTCTGTCTTGCTATAACCTTGTGTCACGTCTGGCGATCGCACCTCTCACGATCGCGTTCCTACTTCTTATCTGCTGTGGTGTGTGCACCGTCGTGGGTTGACGACTAGTTTGGCGCACACACATACACCTGTCCCTTTGCTCGTTCTCATTCGCAATCGCTTCTCTTGCGATTGCGTTCTGCGCTTCGTACAATTCCTGTCTGGCATTTGTGGAGGTACAGAGGATTGGTTCCTCTGCACTCCACAACGCCATCTGCCGACAGGAATTTCCCTCTACGGGTGCGTAGCACCTTTTGCTGGGTTCCTGCAATTATACGCTTGTGGAGGATTTCCGCCGTATCAGCGCACGCGTTGTGCGCTGATCACGGAGGAAGTTCCACAATCGTTACACTTTGGAATATGTTCGATTGGACAGTGCTCTCTTCTAGGCTTTGGAATATGTTGGATTGGGCAGGGCTCTCTTCTAGGCTTTGGAATCTGTTGGATTGGGCAGGGCTCTCTTCTAGGCTTTGAAATATGTTCGATTGGACAGTACTCTCTTCTAGGCTTTGGAATATGTTGGATTGGGCAGGGCTCTCTTTTAGGCTTTGGAATATGTTGGATTGGGCAGGGCTTTTTTCTAGGCTTTGGAATATGTTCGATTGGACAGGGCTCTCTTCTAGGCTTTGGAATATGTTAGATTGGGCAGGGCTCTCTTCTAGGCTTTGGAATATGTTGGATTAAGTAGGGCTCTCTTCTAGGCTTTGGAATATTTTGGATTGGACAGTACTCTTCTAGGCTTTGGAATATGTTGGATTGGGCAGGGCTCTCTTCTAGGCTTTGGAATATGTTGGATTGGGCAGGGCTCTCTTCTAGGCTTTGGAATATAAATTGGATTGGGCAGTGCTCTCTTCTAGGCTTTGGAATATGTTGGATTGGACAGGGCTCTCTTCTAGGCTTTGGAATATGTTGGATCAGACAGTGCTCTCTTCTAGGCTTTGGAATTTGTTGGATCGGGCAGGGCTCTCCTCTAGGCTTTGGAATATGTTGGATTGGACAGGGCTCTCTTCTAGGCTTTGGAATATTTTGGATTGGACAGGGCTCTCTTCTAGGCTTTGGAATATGTTGGATTGGGCAGGGCTCTCTTCTAGGCTTTGGAATATGTTGGATTGGACAGTGCTCTCTTCTAGGCTTTGGAATATGTTGGATTGGACAGGGCTCTCTTCTAGGCTTTGGAATATTTTGGATTGGACAGGGCTCTCTTCTAGGCTTTGGAATATGTTGGATTGGGCAGTGCTCTCTTCTAGGCTTTGGAATATGTTGGATTGGGCAGTGCTCTCTTCTAGGCTTTGGAATATGTTGGATTGGGCAGTGCTCTCTTCTAGGCTTTGGAATATGTTGGATTGGGTAGGGCTCTCTTCTAGGCTTTGGAATATGTTGGATTGGGCAGGGCTCTCTTCTAGGCTTTGGAATATGTTGGATTGGACAGGGCTCTCTTCTAGGCTTTGGAATATGTTGGATTGGGCAGGGCTCTCTTCTAGGCTTTGGAATATGATGGATTGGGTAGGGCTCTCTTCTAGGCTTTGGAATATTTTGGATTGGACAGTACTCTTCTAGGCTTTGGAATATGTTGGATTGGGCAGGGCTCTCTTCTAGGCTTTGGAATATGTTGGATTGGGCAGGGCTCTCTTCTAGCCTTTGGAATATGTTGTATTGGACAGGGCTCTCTTCTAGGCTTTGGAATATGTTGGATTGGACAGTGCTCTCTTCTAGGCTTTGGAATATGTTGGATTGGGCAGGGCTCTCTTCTAGGCTTTGGAATATGTTGGATTGGGCAGGGCTCTCTTCTAGCCTTTGGAATATGTTGGATTGGGCAGGGCTCTTTCTTCTGCAAATGAGTCTCTGTCTCACCCTGTTCACACCTGTAGGGGCCCGTTGCCTGATGACAGTTGCTTCAGTGTTTCGGTCCTAGATGCCTTGCAGTCTGCTCCGCAGATCACGGAGGTTTGCGCTATGGAAGCGTCAGTTTCACAACCTAAAGTGAATTTTGATTCGCAGGTTTTGCGTTCTGATTCCTCGGATTCGACATTGTTAGCCGAATCTAAGAGTGAGACAGCGCTTCGGTTTTGCGAATCTGATGCTGAACCTTCTTTGCCTTATTCAGAGACGCTTTCTCTGAACCTGCCCTGTACCATGAATGAAAACATGTTTTCTTTTCACACTGACGTTTGTGAGCCCCTTTCTTGCTCTGAGGGAAGTGCTGATTCTGCGCCCTGTACTCTGGATGAGTCAATGTGGCCTTGCTTAGAATCCCCTGCAGTGTCCCTAGAGGCTCGTCTAGGTATTGCCACTATACTCACCTGTTTTTCTGCAGTTTTGGAGTTACAAGCTAGTTTGACTGCCACACAGAATTCTGGGTACAGTGAGAATAAAGTTAGGGAGTCAGTGTGTGTTCCAGTAAATATTCCTGTACATCCCGCTAATTATGATGAAGTTCAGTCTCAGGTTATGGTGGAACCGTTCCTGGGACATCTGCCCTGCCTGCAGGAGGTATTTAATGTTCAGCCCTGTAACATGGATAGTTCAGAATCCTGCTTAGAAAACCTGGAAAATGATGTTCCTGAGGTCTTGTTTGATGTTCTGGAGGTCTCCGAGTTCCTCCCAAAGGGTGCAGAACTTGTAGGAGATGTCTCCTGCCCCCCAAGTCCTTCTGAGGTGTTGCCCTCTTCTGTGGGCATTGCTGCCTTGCTGGCTACCTTTTCAGCTCTGGTGGAGCTTCAGTCATGGGTAGTCAATGATGAATTTCTGTCAGATACCATTACAGTCGTTGAGATCTCTAAGCCTGAGACTGAGTCTTCTTTTGAAATACCAGTACCTGTGACCTCTACTCGTGATGATTTTCTGCCCGGTCCTGGTTTTGGTCTGGTCGTGCCGGACTCTGAGGTTGGCAGTTCCCCGACATGTCCTGAGGTTTCTCCTGTGCTGGTGTACCCCAGTGTGCTCAGTGACCCAGAAAGCCCAAGTGTGCCTCGGTTACCAGCGTACTCAGATGCTTCCTCGGTGGAGACATGTTCTGATTTAGCCTGCCTGCTTGCATGCCCAGAAGTGGTCCCTGAAAGTCCTGATCTTGAGGGGTGTCCTGCTAATTCTGAATCTGGAACTGTCATAGGTTCCATGGGGGTGCTTGGTAGCTCTCCATGTGAGCGTTCTGGCTTCTTGGAATCTCTGCGGAGCTTCAAGGCGTTCTGGGAGATTCCGAGAGAAGTTTTGCTTGGTACCCTGAATACGATCAACAGCGGCTTTTGTTTTGAAAGAGACACTTCAAACAGGTTTTGTGGCAGATTCGGTATTTTCGGACGCTCCTTGGAAGGTGGTGGGTATTGTCTGGAGGGTGTCGATGGCTTCTTCTCTGGTATCCACAGTCCTGATGGGTGTTACGCTGAGACTTGTAGTGCTGATGGGCATGTTTCGGTGGCTTCTGTTTCCGATGAGGTCGGTTTCAGGTGGACTGACTCTGGAATTGGACCTTGTCGGGCTGTCCCGACCTTCATGAGTCTTCGGTTGGAGTCTTTTGCTAATAGCAGTTTTGAGGGTCGTCTGGAATTCGACCGGGGGGGGGGGGGTGTACTGT
Organism: Hyperolius riggenbachi; assembly: GCF_040937935.1. NCBI lineage: Eukaryota > Metazoa > Chordata > Amphibia > Anura > Hyperoliidae > Hyperolius > Hyperolius riggenbachi. The sequence goes on along the minus strand of NC_090649.1, from coordinate 73,964,472 downwards.
AATGATCTGCTCGGCTACCTGTGCAGGCAGGCAGCTTTTTGACCATTGTTTAGGTTTGCATGCTGCAGGACTCTGGAAAGAAGAGCTTCTGTCAGTTTTGCAGCTTGTGCTTGCAGAGGAATTTGCATACGTTGTCATGCAAATTGCCTGGCCACATTCATTGGAGGCGTGTACTATAAGTACTATGTGCTTCCCACAATGCTTGGCTGGTCATAAGGATTCCTTCCTGTGAAACACTCCTGGAGGAGTGTCAGCCTTACTCTCTGTTTGAAGATCAGCTTAGAGTAATTTCTGAAACTGCGCTAGGCAGGTTCCCCTAGTGCAGTTAGGATTGCTTATCTGTTTTGTTTGTTCTGTTGCGATTGTCCTGTCCCAGCGGTGGTCGACAGGAAATCGTTCTGATCTCTGTTCTTGGAGTATAGCTGGTGCAGCGGTTGCTACCAGCTATCTCTTCTGATCTGTCTCCCTTGGATCGCACTAGCATCTTGCGCTAGCGCTGTGGATCCTTCTGTTCTGTCTCCTTGGATCGCGCTAGCCACTTTCCGCTAGTGCTGTGGATCCTTCTGTTCTGCCTCCCTGGATCGCACTAGCATCCTGCGCTAGTGCTGTGGATCCTTCTGTTCTGCCTTTCTGGATCGCACTCACCTTGCGCTAGTGCTGTGGATCCTTCTGGTCTGCTACTCTGTTCTGTCTGCCTGGATCGTACTCACTTCGCGCTAGTGCTGTGGATCCTTCTGTTCTGTCTACCTGGATCGCACTGGCATCCTGCGCTAGTGCTGTGGATCCTTCTGTTCTGTCTTCCTGGATCGCGCTAGCCACTTTCGCTAGTGCTGTGGATCCTATCTCTCGCTTGTCCCTGTTTTCGTGTGTCTGTCTTGTCTGCTACGAACGCTTGCTGGAGGCTCGGTGAGGTAACCGTTAAGCAAGCGCTCGCGTCCTCTGTTTCATGTTTGTCTGTCTATGGTTAGTTAGGCGTGCTTGTCTCTATTGTGCTTATCACGTGGAGACCGCGCGTGAACGCGAGCACTGTTGCGAATGAGTGCGGTGTTCGCGTTCAGTTAGCGTTTGTTATTTTCCGTATCTCCTCATTGTATGATTTGCTGTGCCTTTGCTACTCTCGTGCTCTGTCTTGCTATAACCTTGTGTCACGTCTGGCGATCGCACCTCTCACGATCGCGTTCCTACTTCTTATCTGCTGTGGTGTGTGCACCGTCGTGGGTTGACGACTAGTTTGGCGCACACACATACACCTGTCCCTTTGCTCGTTCTCATTCGCAATCGCTTCCTTTGCGATTGCGTTCTGCGCTTCGTACAATTCCTGTCTGGCATTTGTGGAGGTACAGAGGATTGGTTCCTCTGCACTCCACAACGCCATCTGCCGACAGGAATTTCCCTCTACGGGTGCGTAGCACCTTTTGCTGGGTTCCTGCAATTATACGCTTGTGGAGGATTTCCACCGTATCAGCGCACGCGTTGTGCGCTGATCACGGAGGAAGTTCCACAATCGTTACACTTTGGAATATGTTCGATTGGACAGTGCTCTCTTCTAGGCTTTGGAATATGTTGGATTGGGCAGGGCTCTCTTCTAGGCTTTGGAATCTGTTGGATTGGGCAGGGCTCTCTTCTAGGCTTTGAAATATGTTCGATTGGACAGTACTCTCTTCTAGGCTTTGGAATATGTTGGATTGGGCAGGGCTCTCTTTTAGGCTTTGAAATATGTTGGATTGGGCAGGGCTTTTTTCTAGGCTTTGGAATATGTTCGATTGGACAGGGCTCTCTTCTAGGCTTTGGAATATGTTAGATTGGGCAGGGCTCTCTTCTAGGCTTTGGAATATGTTGGATTGGGTAGGGCTCTCTTCTAGGCTTTGGAATATTTTGGATTGGACAGTACTCTTCTAGGCTTTGGAATATGTTGGATTGGGCAGGGCTCTCTTCTAGGCTTTGGAATATGTTGGATTGGGCAGGGCTCTCTTCTAGGCTTTGGAATATAAATTGGATTGGGCAGTGCTCTCTTCTAGGCTTTGGAATATGTTGGATTGGACAGGGCTCTCTTCTAGGCTTTGGAATATGTTGGATCAGACAGTGCTCTCTTCTAGGCTTTGGAATTTGTTGGATCGGGCAGGGCTCTCTTCTAGGCTTTGGAATATGTTGGATTGGGCAGGGCTCTATTCTAGGCTTTGGAATATTTTGGATTGGACAGGGCTCTCTTCTAGGCTTTGGAATATGTTGGATTGGGCAGGGCTCTCTTCTAGGCTTTGGAATATGTTGGATTGGACAGTGCTCTCTTCTAGGCTTTGGAATATGTTGGATTGGACAGGGCTCTCTTCTAGGCTTTGGAATATTTTGGATTGGACAGGGCTCTCTTCTAGGCTTTGGAATATGTTGGATTGGGCAGTGCTCTCTTCTAGGCTTTGGAATATGTTGGATTGGGCAGTGCTCTCTTCTAGGCTTTGGAATATGTTGGATTGGGCAGGGCTCTCTTCTAGGCTTTGGAATATGTTGGATTGGGCAGTGCTCTCTTCTAGGCTTTGGAATATGTTGGATTGGGTAGGGCTCTCTTCTATGCTTTGGAATATGTTGGATTGGGCAGTGCTCTCTTCTAGGCTTTGGAATATGTTGGATTGGACAGGGCTCTCTTCTAGGCTTTGGAATATGTTGGATTGGGCAGGGCTCTCTTCTAGCCTTTGGAATATGTTGTATTGGACAGGGCTCTCTTCTAGGCTTTGGAATATGTTGGATTGGACAGTGCTCTCTTCTAGGCTTTGGAATATGTTGGATTGGGCAGGGCTCTCTTCTAGGCTTTGGAATATGTTGGATTGGGCAGGGCTCTCTTCTAGCCTTTGGAATATGTTGTATTGGGCAGGGCTCTTTCTTCTGCAAATGAGTCTCTGTCTCACCCTGTTCACACCTGTAGGGGCCCGTTGCCTGATGACAGTTGCTTCAGTGTTTCGGTCCTAGATGCCTTGCAGTCTGCTCCGCAGATCACGGAGGTTTGCGCTATGGAAGCGTCAGTTTCACAACCTAAAGTGAATTTTGATTCGCAGGTTTTGCGTTCTGATTCCTCGGATTCGACATTGTTAGCCGAATCTAAGAGTGAGACAGCGCTTCGGTTTTGCGAATCTGATGCTGAACCTTCTTTGCCTTATTCAGAGACGCTTTCTCTGAACCTGCCCTGTACCATGAATGAAAACATGTTTTCTTTTCACACTGACGTTTGTGAGCCCCTTTCTTGCTCTGAGGGAAGTGCTGATTATGCGCCCTGTACTCTGGATGAGTCAATGTGGCCTTGCTTAGAATCCCCTGCAGTGTCCCTAGAGGCTCGTCTAGGTATTGCCACTATACTCACCTGTTTTTCTGCAGTTTTGGAGTTACAAGCTAGTTTGACTGCCACACAGAATTCTGGGTACAGTGAGAATAAAGTTAGGGAGTCAGTGTGTGTTCCAGTAAATATTCCTGTACATCCCGCTAATTATGATGAAGTTCAGTCTCAGGTTATGGTGGAACCATTCCTGGGACATCTGCCCTGCCTGCAGGAGGTATTTAATGTTCAGCCCTGTAACATGGATAGTTCAGAATCCTGCTTAGAAAACCTGGAAAATGATGTTCCTGAGGTCTTGTTTGATGTTCTGGAGGTCTCCGAGTTCCTCGCAAAGGGTGCAGAACTTGTAGGAGATGTCTCCTGCCCCCCAAGTCCTTCTGAGGTGTTGCCCTCTTCTGTGGGCATTGCTGCCTTGCTGGCTACCTTTTCAGCTCTGGTGGAGCTTCAGTCATGGGTAGTCAATGATGAATTTCTGTCAGATACCATTACAGTCGTTGAGATCTCTAAGCCTGAGACTGAGTCTTCTTTTGAAATATCAGTACCTGTGACCTCTACTCATGATGATTTTCTGCCCGGTCCTGGTTTTGGTCTGGTCGTGCCGGACTCTGAGGTTGGCAGTTCCCCGACATGTCCTGAGGTTTCTCCTGTGCTGGTGTACCCCAGTGGGCTCTGTGACCCAGAAAGCCCAAGTGTGCCTCGGTTACCAGCGTACTCAGATGCTTCCTCGGTGGAGACATGTTCTGATTTAGCCTGCCTGCTTGCATGCCCAGAAGTGGTCCCTGAAAGTCCTGATCTTGAGGGGTGTCCTGCTAATTCTGAATCTGGAACTGTCATAGGTTCCATGGGGGTGCTTGGTAGCTCTCCATGTGAGCCTGGTGAGCGTTCTGGCTTCTTGGAATCTCTGCGGAGCTTCAAGGCGTTCTGGGAGATTCCGAGAGAAGTTTTGCTTGGTACCCTGAATACGATCAACAGCGGCTTTTGTTTTGAAAGAGACACTTCGAACAGGTTTTGTGGCAGATTCGGTATTTTCGGACGCTCCTTGGAAGGTGGTGGGTATTGTCTGGAGGGTGTCGATGGCTTCTTCTCTGGTATCCACAGTCCTGATGGGTGTTACGCTGAGACTTGTAGTGCTGATGGGCATGTTTCGGTGGCTTCTGTTTCCGATGAGGTCGGTTTCAGGTGGACTGACTCTGGAATTGGACCTTGTCGGGCTGTCCCGACCTTCATGAGTCTTCGGTTGGAGTCTTTTGCTAATAGCAGTTTTGAGGGTCGTCTGGAATTCGACCGGGGGGGGGGGGGTGTACTGTGATGATCTGCTCGGCTGCCTGTGCAGCCAGGCAGCTTTTTGACCATTGTTTAGGTTTGCATGCTGCAGGACTCTGGAAAGAAGAGCTTCTGTCAGTTTTGCAGCTTGTGCTTGCAGAGGAATTTGCATACGTTGTCATGCAAATTGCCTGGCCACATTCATTGGAGGCGTGTACTATAAGTACTATGTGTTTCCCACAATGCTTGGCTGGTCATAAGGATTCCTTCCTGTGAAACACTCCTGGAGGAGTGTCAGCCTTACTCTCTGTTTGAAGATCAGCTTAGAGTAATTTCTGAAACTGCGCTAGGCAGGTTCCCCTAGTGCAGTTAGGATTGCTTATCTGTTTTGTTTGTTCTGTTGCGATTGTCCTGTCCCAGCGGTGGTCGACAGGAAATCGTTCTGATCTCTGTTCTTGGAGTATAGCTGGTGCAGCGGTTGCTACCAGCTATCTCTTCTGATCTGTCTCCCTTGGATCGCACTAGCATCTTGCGCTAGCGCTGTGGATCCTTCTGTTCTGTCTCCTTGGATCGCGCTAGCCACTTTCCGCTAGTGCTGTGGATCCTTCTGTTCTGCCTCCCTGGATCGCACTAGCATCCTGCGCTAGTGCTGTGGATCCTTCTGTTCTGCCTTTCTGGATCGCACTCACCTTGCGCTAGTGCTGTGGATCCTTCTGGTCTGCTACTCTGTTCTGTCTGCCTGGATCGTACTCACTTCGCGCTAGTGCTGTGGATCCTTCTGTTCTGTCTACCTGGATCGCACTGGCATCCTGCGCTAGTGCTGTGGATCCTTCTGTTCTGTCTTCCTGGATCGCGCTAGCCACTTTCGCTAGTGCTGTGGATCCTATCTCTCGCTTGTCCCTGTTTTCGTGTGTCTGTCTTGTCTGCTACGAACGCTTGCTGGAGGCTCGGTGAGGTAACCGTTAAGCAAGCGCTCGCGTCCTCTGTTTCATGTTTGTCTGTCGATGGTTAGTTAGGCGTGCTTGTCTCTATTGTGCTTATCACGTGGAGACCGCGCGTGAACGCGTGCACTGTTGCGAATGAGTGCGGTGTTTGCGTTCAGTTAGCGTTTGTTATTTTCCGTATCTCCTCATTGTATGATTTGCTGTGCCTTTGCTACTCTCGTGCTCTGCCTTGCTATAACCTTGTGTCACGTCTGGCGATCGCACCTCTCACGATCGCGTTCCTACTTCTTATCTGCTGTGGTGTGTGCATCGTCGTGGGTTGACGACTAGTTTGGCGCACACACATACACCTGTCCCTTTGCTCGTTCTCATTCGCAATCGCTTCTCTTGCGATTGCGTTCTGCGCTTCGTACAATTCCTGTCTGGCATTTGTGGAGGTACAGAGGATTGGTTCCTCTGCACTCCACAACGCCATCTGCCGACAGGAATTTCCCTCTACGGGTGCGTAGCACCTTTTGCTGGGTTCCTGCAATTATACGCTTGTGGAGGATTTCCGCCGTATCAGCGCACGCGTTGTGCGCTGATCACGGAGGAAGTTCCACAATCGTTACACTTTGGAATATGTTCGATTGGACAGTGCTCTCTTCTAGGCTTTGGAATATGTTGGATTGGGCAGGGCTCTCTTCTAGGCTTTGGAATATGTTGGATTGGGCAGGGCTCTCTTCTAGGCTTTGAAATATGTTCGATTGGACAGTACTCTCTTCTAGGCTTTGGAATATGTTGGATTGGGCAGGGCTCTCTTTTAGGCTTTGGAATATGTTGGATTGGGCAGGGCTTTTTTCTAGGCTTTGGAATATGTTCGATTGGACAGGGCTCTCTTCTAGGCTTTGGAATATGTTGGATTGGGCAGGGCTCTCTTCTAGGCTTTGGAATATGTTGGATTGGGTAGGGCTCTCTTCTAGGCTTTGGAATATTTTGGATTGGACAGTACTCTTCTAGGCTTTGGAATATGTTGGATTGGGCAGGGCTCTCTTCTAGGCTTTGGAATATGTTGGATTGGGCAGGGCTCTCTTCTAGGCTTTGGAATATAAATTGGATTGGGCAGTGCTCTCTTCTAGGCTTTGGAATATGTTGGATTGGACAGGGCTCTCTTCTAGGCTTTGGAATATGTTGGATCAGACAGTGCTCTCTTCTAGGCTTTGGAATTTGTTGGATCGGGCAGGGCTCTCTTCTAGGCTTTGGAATATGTTGGATTGGGCAGGGCTCTCTTCTAGGCTTTGGAATATTTTGGATTGGACAGGGCTCTCTTCTAGGCTTTGGAATATGTTGGATTGGGCAGGGCTCTCTTCTAGGCTTTGGAATATGTTGAATTGGACAGTGCTCTCTTCTAGGCTTTGGAATATGTTGGATTGGACAGGGCTCTCTTCTAGGCTTTGGAATATTTTGGATTGGACAGGGCTCTCTTCTAGGCTTTGGAATATGTTGGATTGGGCAGTGCTCTCTTCTAGGCTTTGGAATATGTTGGATTGGGCAGTGCTCTCTTCTAGGCTTTGGAATATGTTGGATTGGGCAGGGCTCTCTTCTAGGCTTTGGAATATGTTGGATTGGGCAGTGCTCTCTTCTAGGCTTTGGAATATGTTGGATTGGGTAGGGCTCTCTTCTAGGCTTTGGAATATGTTGGATTGGGCAGTGCTCTCTTCTAGGCTTTGGAATATGTTGGATTGGGTAGGGCTCTCTTCTAGGCTTTGGAATATGTTGGATTGGGCAGTGCTCTCTTCTAGGCTTTGGAATATGTTGGATTGGACAGGGCTCTCTTCTAGGCTTTGGAATATGTTGGATTGGGCAGGGCTCTCTTCTAGGCTTTGGAATATGTTGGATTGGGTAGGGCTCTCTTCTGAGCTTTGGAATATTTTGGATTGGACAGTACTCTTCTAGGCTTTGGAATATGTTGGATTGGGCAGGGCTCTCTTCTAGGCTTTGGAATATGTTGGATTGGGCAGGGCTCTCTTCTAGCCTTTGGAATATGTTGTATTGGACAGGGCTCTCTTCTAGGCTTTGGAATATGTTGGATTGGACAGTGCTCTCTTCTAGGCTTTGGAATATGTTGGATTGGGCAGTGCTCTCTTCTAGGCTTTGGAATATGTTGGATTGGGCAGGGCTCTCTTCTAGGCTTTGGAATATGTTGGATTGGGCAGTGCTCTCTTCTAGGCTTTGGAATATGTTGGATTGGGTAGGGCTCTCTTCTAGGCTTTGGAATATGTTGGATTGGGCAGTGCTCTCTTCTAGGCTTTGGAATATGTTGGATTGGGTAGGGCTCTCTTCTAGGCTTTGGAATATGTTGGATTGGGCAGTGCTCTCTTCTAGGCTTTGGAATATGTTGGATTGGACAGGGCTCTCTTCTAGGCTTTGGAATATGTTGGATTGGGCAGGGCTCTCTTTTAGGCTTTGGAATATGTTGGATTGGGTAGGGCTCTCTTCTGAGCTTTGGAATATTTTGGATTGGACAGTACTCTTCTAGGCTTTGGAATATGTTGGATTGGGCAGGGCTCTCTTCTAGGCTTTGGAATATGTTGGATTGGGCAGGGCTCTCTTCTAGCCTTTGGAATATGTTGTATTGGACAGGGCTCTCTTCTAGGCTTTGGAATATGTTGGATTGGACAGTGCTCTCTTCTAGGCTTTGGAATATGTTGGATTGGGCAGGGCTCTCTTCTAGGCTTTGGAATATGTTGTATTGGACAGGGCTCTCTTCTAGGCTTTGGAATATGTTGGATTGGACAGGGCTCTCTTCCAGGCTTTGGAATATGTTGGATTGGGCAGGGCTCTCTTCTAGGCTTTGGAATATGTTGGATTGGGCAGGGCTCTCTTCTAGCCTTTGGAATATGTTGTATTGGGCAGGGCTCTCTGCTAGGTTTTGGAATATGTTGGATTGGACAGGGCTCTCTTCTAGGCTTTGGAATATCCTATATAATAAAACCCTTACTGTCCCTGCATCATCCTCCTGTCCCTGTATCCTGTGTGTTTTGGCTACTGGGATACAGGTGTAGCCGTTGGGACAGGTGGAGGACAGGGCCGGGGGGTGAGCGGACGGGCGCATGCGCTGACATGCGGTGGTGAGAGAGACCTAGAGCCCGTTTTTTTTAAACGGGCTTAGGTCTACTAGTAAGTACCGTAATATTGCACAGTGTTTTCTTCTAGACTTTGGAATATAAATTGGATTGGGAAGGCCATATTTTAGGCTTTGGGATATAGGTTGGATTGGGGACCCTGGGGTCATAAAGCTATTACAAATATCATAACCTTTTTCCTCATAGCAAAATGTTCCACCTTAGCCCCCTCTGCTATCTTCTTTCCCCCATTTACCCAGCCCCATTCCATAGTGGGTATGACTACCACAACCCTCTACTTCCATTCAGGTATAAAGAGATTTTATTTTACTGAATCTACTCCAGTAAAAACTAGATTCTGATTGGTTGTTGCAGTAACATTCTTTGCATTAAAGGGAAGGTTCAGGGTGAGTGAAAAAAAAAATCAAAATCCACTTACCTGGGGCTTCCTCCAGCCCATGGCAGGCAGGCTGTGCCCCCGGCGCCGCTCCGCACGCTCCCGGTGGTCTCCGGTGGCCGACCCGACCTGACCAGGCTGTACTGCGCAGGCTCAGAACTACTGAGTAAAGCCCGGAGGACGTCCGATGACGTCAGCGTGCCCGCATGAAACGCAGACTGGAGCGCAGAAGAAGCCCGACCTGGCAGCCGGCCTGGCCAGGTCGGGTCGGCCACCGGAGACCACCAGGAGCCTGCGGAGCGGCGCCGAGGGCACATCCTGCCTGCCACGGGCTGGAGGAAGCCCCAGGTAAGTGGATTTTTTTCTTTTTTTTCCACTCACCCTGAACCTTCCCTTTAATGTTAAAGAGGAACTGTAACCAAGGATTGAACTTCATCCCAATCAGTAGCTGATACCCCCTTTCCCATGAGAAATTTTGACATTTTCTCGAATAGTTCATCAGGTGGGTCTGCATGGCTGATATTGTGGTAAAACCCCTCCCATCGTGTGATGTCAGCACCTAGGTCCTGACAGTTTTCTGTCTGTGAGCCTTGTTGCATTGTGTGAAATAGCAGTTGTTTCCAACTGCCAAGCATCTCCCTCTGTGCATGAGTATACAGTGGGATGCAAAAGTTTGGGCTACCTTGTTAATTGTCATGATTTTCCTGTATAAATCGTTGGTTGTTACGATAAAAAAGTCAGTTAAATATATCATATAGGAGACACACACAGTGATTTTTGAGAAGTGAAATGAAGTTTATTGGATTTACAGAAAATGTGCAATAATTGTTTAAACAAAATTAGGCAGGTGCATAAATTTGGGCACCACAAAAAATAAATGAAATCAATATTTAGTACATCCTCCTTTTGCAGAAATTACAGCCTCTAAACGCTTCCTGTAGGTTCCAGTGAGAGTCTAGATTCTGTTTGAAGGTATTTTGGACCATTCCTCGTTGCAAAACATCTCAAAGTTCATTCAGGTTTGATGTCTTCCAAGCATGGACAGCTCTATTTAACTCACACCACAGATTTTCAATTCTATTCAGGTCTGGGGACTGATACGACCATTCCAGAATGTTGTACTTGTTCCTCTGCATGAATGCCTTAGTGTATTTTGAGCAGTGTTTAGGGTAGTTGTCCAGTTGAAAGATCCAGCCCCTGCGCAGCTTCAGCTTTGTCACTGATTTCTGGACATTGGTCTCCAGAATCTGCTGATACTGAGTGGAATCCATGCGTCCCTCAACTTTGTCAAGATTCCCAGTCCCTGCACTGGCCTTATACCCCCACAACATGATGAAACTACCACCATATTTTACTGTAGGTAGCAGGTGTTTTTCTTGGAATGCTGTGTTGTTTTTCCTCATTGCATAATGCTCCTTGTTATGTCCAAATAACTCAATTTTAGTTTCATCAGTCCACAGCACCTTATTCCTAAATGAAGCTGGCTTGTCCAAATGTGCTTTAGCATACCTGTTTGTGCTATCAGCAGACAAAAGGCTTTCTCTGCATCATTCTCGCATACAGCATCTCCTTGTGTAAAGTGCGCCAAATGGATGTACGATGCACAGTGACTCCATCTGCAGCAAGATGATGTTGTAGGTCTTTGGTGCTGGTCTGTGGGTTGATTCTGATTTTTCTCACCATTCTTCGCTTCTGTCTGTCTGAGCTTTTTCTTGGCCTGCCACTTTGAGCCTTAACTTGAACGAACCCTGTGGTCTTCCATTTTCTCAATATGTTCCTAACTGTGGAAACAGACAGCTGAAATCTCTGAGACAGCTTTCTGTATCCTTCCCCTAAACGATGATGGTGAACAATCTTTGTCTTCAGGTCATTTGAGAGTTGTTTTGAGACCCCCATGTTGCTACTCTTCAGAGAAAATTAAAAGAGGAGGGAAACTTATAATTTACCCCCTTAAATACTCTTTCTCATAATTGAATTCACCTGTGCATGTAGGTGAGGGGTCACTGAGCTTACCAAGCCAATTTGAGTTCCAATAATTAGTTCTTAAGGTTTTGGAGTCAATAAAAGAAAAACAGAGCCCAAATGTATGCACCTGCTTAATTTTATTTAAACAATTATTGCACACTTTCTGTAAATCCAATAAACTTCATTGCACCTCTCAGATATCACTGTGTGTGTCTCCTGTATGATATATTTAACTGACATTTTTTATCGTAACAACCAACGATTTATACAGGAAAATCATAACGATTAACAAGGTTGCCCAAACTTTCGCATCCCGCTGTATCTATTAAAAAAACAACCCCTTTAAGGCACGTACACAAGCCGTATGTCTCAAACAACGGGTCCGTCAGAATCACCCGCACTGCGGTCGTTCTGCCGACAGTTGCACGTGAGTACAAGCTGTTGGCAGACTGGTGGAAGGGTCTGACAGACTCGTTGTTTGAAGATGTACAGCGTGTGTACGCGCCTTTAGCCTGTTAGTGGGTGTGGTTCTAAATAATGGCAGTATAGTGCTGTCTAGTTTTTTTTTTTTTCATGTCTGCCAGTAGTAAACATGATGACGAGCAAGCTGATTGTGGATCAAACAATATGAACAAATTACATGTCGAATATCAATCATCTCTCTTCTGTTTTTCAACTTCTCACTTTGCAATGTAATTTATTTTTTGTCCCCCTTTTCACTACAGTTCCTCTTTAATTACATAATATGCAATATGTTTGCTGTATTTGGTCCAGTAAAAGTTCACATGAAGTGCACACAAGCTTTGGTATTACCTAACCTTACACACACTCTACAGACTTTCTGCAGAGGCAAAACCCACATGACTACAGCCTGCTGTATATCTTTAATCCTCATATATGTTACATACGCTGACATGTTATTAGCTGGCAGAGGAATGAACGGATTAATCCGCGGCTCCGCGCTGTCTGCCTGCAGAATGTCATCCGGGGAGTCTTGTTTTTCATGTCTGACATGCAGTCGTCCCGTTTCAACCTTAATCTTCTCATCAAGCTGAGCAAATTAAACGTATTTATTCGGCCAGAAGATTTTCATGATAATAATATCCTTGTGGGCTTCGCAGTGATCGCGCCGCTTAAGAAAACACCCGGCTTCAGCCGCAGCTCCCTCGCTGCATAACCAGATTATGGGATATTATGGCTGTCGCATATTGGCAGAAATTTCATGGAAATGTGATATAGGGGTGTGGACAGGCAGTGCCACTGAACCCCCATTACTGGCATGAAGGAGCAGGAGAGACGTCACTGCGGGGACGAGAGTTTGCAGATTCTAGCACAAATCTTTAACTTAAAGAAAACATGAAGCGGACCTACAGAGAAAAAAGTTAGATACATCAATAAAGGGAAGCCCCCGGATGGTTCATATGCTTCCCCATCATTCTCGACCCCACTGATACAGCGCTGGGACTCTTGGAGCATAGCAGACTCATAGACAAAAGCAGGGGGGTATTACAGCTGCCCAGAATCCCCCCTCAGACCAGGGCCAGTGCAGTGTCTGGGGACAGGCAAAAGTTGAGACACCAGAATATTTGCAGGAATCCTGCAGCTCACAGCACCACCCCTTTCTTTCCCTGCTACAGTTCACTTTGAAAGGAGCAGCAGCTGGTGTACAGAGCATGGGGCAGAAGCGTGTGTACAGAGCATGGAGCAGCAGCGTGTGTACAGAGCATGGAGCAGCAGCGTGTGTGCAGAGCACGGAGCAGCAGCGTGTGTACAGAGCATGGAGCAGCAGTGTGCGTACAGAGCATGGAGCAGCAGTGTGTGTACAGAGCATGGAGCAGCAGCGTGTGTACAGAGCATGGTGCAGCAGCGTGTGTACAGAGCATGGTGCAGCAGCGTGTGTACAGAGCATGGAGCAGCAGCGTGTGTGCAGAGCATGGAGCAGCAGCGTGTGTACAGAGCATGGGGCAGAAGCGTGTGTACAGAGCATGGAGCAGCAGCGTGTGTACAGAGCATGGAGCAGCAGTGTGTGTACAGAGCATGGAACAGCAGTATGTGTACAGAGCATGGAGCAGCAGCGTGTGTACAGAGCATGGAGCAGCAGCGTGTGTACAGAGCATGGAGCAGCAGGGTGTGTACAGAGCAAGGAGCAGCAGGGTGTGTACAGAGCATGGTGCAGCAGGGTGTGTACAGAGCAAGGAGCAGCAGGGTGTGTACAGAGCATGGAGCAGCAGCGTGTGTGTACAGAGCAAGGAGCAGCAGGGTGTGTACAGAGCATGGAGGAGCAGCGTGTGTACAGAGCATGGAGCAGCAGCGTGTGTACAGAGCATGGAACAGCAGTATGTGTACAGAGCATGGAGCAGCAGTGTTTGTACAGAGCATGCAGCAGCAGTGTTTGTACAGAGCATGGAGCAGCAGTATGTGTACAGAGCATGGAGCAGCAACGTGTGTACAGAGCATGGAGCAGCAGCGTGTGTACAGAGCATGGAGCAGCAGCGTGTGTACAGAGCATGGAGCAGCAGTGTGTGTACAGAGCATGGAGCAGCAGCGTGTGTACAGAGCATGGAGCAGCAGCGTGTGTACAGAGCATGGAGCAGCAGCGCGTGTACAGAGCATGGAGCAGCAGTGCATGTACAGAGCATGGAGCAGCAGCGTGTGTACAGAGCATGGAGCAGCAGTGCATGTACAGAGCATGGAGCAGCAGCTGGTGTACAGAGCATGGGGCAGCAGCGTGTGTACAGAGCATGGAGCAGCAGCGTGTGTACAGAGCATGGAGCAGCAGCTAGTGTACAGAGAATGGAGAAGCAGCATGTGTACAGAGAATGGAGAAGCAGCGTGTGTACAGAGCATGGAGCAGCAGCGTGTGTACAGAGCATGGAGCAGCAGCGTGTGTACAGAGCATGGAGCAGCAGCGTGTGTACAGAGAATGGAGAAGCAGCGTGTGTACAGAGCATGGAGCAGCAGCGTGTGTACAAGGCATGGAGCAGCAGCGTGTGTGCAGAGCATGGAGCAGCAGCGTGTGTGCAGAGCATGGAGCAGCAGCGTGTGTGCAGAGCATGGTGCAGCAGCGTGTGTACAGAGCATGGTGCAGCAGCGTGTGTACAGAGCATGGTGCAGCAGCGTGTGTACAGAGCATGGTGCAGCAGCGTGTGTACAGAGCATGGTGCAGCAGCGTGTGTACAGAGCATGGTGCAGCAGCGTGTGTACAGAGCATGGTGCAGCAGCGTGTGTACAGAGCATGGTGCAGCAGCGTGTGTACAGAGCATGGTGCAGCAGCGTGTGTACAGAGCATGGAGCAGCAGCGTGTGTACAGAGCATGGAGCAGCAGTGTGTGTACAGAGCATGGAGCAGCAGCTAGTGTACAGACCATGGATCAGCAGCGTGTGTGCAGAGCATGGAGCAGCAGCGTGTGTGCAGAGCATGGAGGAGCAGCGTGTGTGCAGAGCATGGAGGAGCAGCGTGTGTGCAGAGCATGGAGCAGCAGCGTGTGTACAGAGCATGGTGCAGCAGCGTGTGTACAGAGCATGGTGCAGCAGCGTGTGTACACAGCAAGGGGCAGCAGCGTGTGTACAGAGCATGGAGCATCAGCATGCGTACAGAGCATGGAACAGCAGCGTGTGTGCAGAGCATGGAGCAGCAGCGTGTGTGCAGAGCATGGAGCAGCAGCGTGTGTACAGAGCATGGTGCAGCAGCGTGTGTACAAGGCATGGAGCAGCAGCTAGTGTACAGAGCATGGAGCAGCAGCGTGTGTACAGAGCATGGAGCAGCAGCGTGTGTACAGAGCATGGAGCAGCAGCGTGTGTACAGAGCATGGAGCAGCAGCGTGTGTCCAGAGCATGGAGCAGCAGCGTGTGTACAGAGCATGGTGCAGCAGCGTGTGTGCAGAGCATGGAGCAGCAGCGTGTGTACAGAGCATGGAGCAGCAGCGTGTGTACAGAGCATGGAGCAGCAGTGTTTGTACAGAGCATGGTGCAGCAGCGTGTGTACACAGCATAGAGCAGCAGCGTGTGTACAGAGCATGGAGCAGCAGCGTGTGTACAGGGCATGGAGCAGCAGCTAGTGTACAGAGCATGGAGCAGCAGCTAGTGTACAGAGCATGGAGCAGCAGCGTGTGTACAGAGCATGGAGCAGCAGCGTGTGTACAGAGCATGGAGCAGCAGCGTGTGTACAGAGCATGGAGCAGCAGCGTGTGTACAGAGCATGGAGCAGCAGTGTGTGTACAGAGCATGGAGCAGCAGCGTGTGTACAGAACATGGTGCAGCAGCGTTTGTACAGAGCATGGTGCAGCAGCGTGTGTACACAGCATAGAGCAGCAGTGTGTGTACAGAGCATGGAGCAGCAGCGTGCGTACAGAGCATGGTGCAGCAGTGTGTGTACAGAGCATGGAGCAGCAGTGTGTGTACAGAGCATGGAGCAGCAGTGTGTATACAGAGCATGGGGCAGCAGTGTGTATACAGAGCATGGAGCAGCAGCGTGTGTATAGAGCATGGAGCAGCAGTGTGTGTACAGAGCATGGAGCAGCAGCGTGTGTACAGAGCATGGAGCAGCAGTGTGTGTACAGAGCATGGGGCAGCAGTGTGTATACAGAGCATGGAGCAGCAGCGTGTGTACAGAGCATGGGGCAGCAGTGTGTATACAGAGCATGGAGCAGCAGCGTGTGTATAGAGCATGGAGCAGCAGTGTGTGTACAGAGCATGGAGCAGCAGCGTGCGTACAGAGCATGGTGCAGCAGTGTGTGTACAGAGCATAGAGCAGCAGTGTGTGTACAGAGCATGTGTACAAAGCTGTGTGTAGCTGTTTATGTAATTACCCTCTAATACAGTGCCCTTCATTATAATGTCTCCTTATTCTAGTGCTTATATTAATGTGCTCATTATTATACTGAATGTAATGCTTCTTTTTACTGTAACCCCTATTATAGTGTGCTCCATATCATACCTACCCAATGCCCTTGATGGGGATACATGCCAAGGAACCCTGCAGAGTACTCAAGGAACCCTGGTTGAGAAAGCCTGCCTTACTGTTATTGTTATTGCAGATTTCTGGGTGTGGAACTTCTTTAGCCACAGGCACCCACTGTGGCGCCATTTCTTTCACTGTTCCTTGGTTTCAGGATCGCATATGTGGAGCCAGGTTTCATCCTCATACAAGGAAACAAAAATGGGAGGCCGAGAGCTCTCAATAGTGTAGTATGTTGAGATTCAAAAGTAAGAAGCATAGAGTTAATACCAGTAATTTATACTCACAAACAAGGGTCACCACTCAGGAAACAACAGTGTAGGCAGGTGGGGTGATTTGACCAGTCCCCACTCAGGTAACTTTCTGTAGAAGGGAAGAAGAGTGGGTAACAACCCTCCACCAAGGGTAGACTAGACTATGAACTGTAAGTTGAAACAGAGGCACCAATACAAAATAAAATAGGCTAAAAACCATTTATAAAAGGGAGGTAGTGGTGGACTTACCCCCCCCCCCCCCCTAATCAGTAGACACAATCCCGACACTTTTTGTCAGCAATTAGCTTTATCTGAGTACTTCATAATGCAATGCGTTTCACAGGTTCAATCCTGCTTCGTCAGGCATTTTTTGGGGAGAAACTGCAATAGGCCTGGAAGGAAGCAAAGCGAGCGCCTCTGGCTGAACTTACAGTTCAGGTTTCATCCTCAGTCACTAACCAAGCCAAAAAGTCAAAACCGTTTTGGATGCTTCAACTCGCTCCTTCCTCTGATCAGTCCACTTTGCCGAAAGCTTGCGCATGTCTAGTTTAGCAGTAAAAACATGCTCCCAGGAGATGTCCAGTATCTTTTTTGGCAGATATTCGCCAGTCCTCAATAATCAGCTGATGGACAGCATTGCTGGTTGCCAGGTCATGGTGAATTGCCCAGTGTTGAAATTAGATATCTAGGTTATGACAGTGCTGTAAAATAGACTCTTCTCCCCCAGTGTTTGTGACATCTCAATGTGAATGTCCTTTGCTGACTTTCCCTGAAGAAACAAAAATGTCACGATGGCCGGTAACTCCAACGGTGTGAAACTTGTTTATGCCTCTGCCGTCGCAGGTTTCAGTCAAAGAAAAAACAAACACCTGATATTTGTACAATTACACAAAGAAGGTAGGAGGTGTCTAATGGTGGATAAAACTGTGTTAGAAACAACGAAAATTGAAAAAGGGGAGGTGGCTTACCTCAATAATGACGATAAGTTCATATAAATATGAATTTCAGTATGCACAGACAACCAGTTTCGTGGTCTAAGCCCACTTCCTATGGCCAAATACAGTGCCGAAGGTGTATCTCGATCCAAGAACGGAGGGCCTCTCTGCACAATTATATACTAAGATATTAGGTCATCACTCATTTTTCCAATTTATCTGGAAGGAGCAAAGCACACTCTCATTTTTGAAAACTTTTTATCTTACTTGGAACTAGGCTGTGCTCCTTTTTTCACACTGTAAGGGTTAAGAATCCAAGGTGCTGATATGTGATAGCGATTTTCTTCATTTAACAAGTGCATTTTCCCTCTGCGATTTAGCAGCACTTGTGATTGGCTGCTAATAGCGGTCAATTGCAAGTGCACAAAAATGCAGCATACAGTGCTTTCTGATATCGCCATGAGTCAAATCCGGTATAAAATGGGCACTTTATTTAACATGTTATCCTGGTGCTCTTGCGTTTGGCAAAACAAAACGCGAGCACTCAGATTATTGAATAGGAGCTCAGCCGGTGGAAACGAACACAGAACATTTATATTGCGCTTTTCTCCTGGCGGACTCAAAGCACCAGAGCTGCAACCACTAGGGGCGCGCTCTATAGGCAGTAGCAGTGTCAGGGACACTTGCCAAAGGTCTCCCTAATGGCCCATACTCACGAGGGACAATTGTCGCCGCAACACGCAGGGCGCGCGTGTTGCGGCGACAGGTCGCCTGCGAGTATGGGCCGCGCGCACCCCGAACTGTCGCCCGGAACGGGCGCGCACCACGAACTGTCGCCCGTCGCTGATGTCGCCAGGCGATTGAAATGTTCAATCTCCTGGCAACAGTCGCCGCCGCAACTCCGGCGCAGCTGTCGCTAGTCCGCGTGAGTACGCGGACTAGCGACAGCAACCTCCATTGAGGTACACAGAGCTTCCGGCGAGCTTCCGGCGGGGGGAGGAGGAACGTCGGCGACAGCTTCCGTCGCGCCGCTGGTCCCTCTTCCGCATGTGTACGCGGAGGGACCTGGCGAGGAGCTGTCGCCGGCCTGTCGCCCACACGCTCACGTGTGCTGGCGACAGGCCACTTTTACCGCCCGTGAGTATGGGCCATTACTCTGGCTTACTGAACAGATAGAGCTGAGGTTCGAACCCTGATCTCCTGTGTCAGAGGCTGAGCCCTTAACCATTACACTATCCAGCCACTACATGGGAAAAGGGCCCTAAGACCCCACTAACCTTGCGGAGGCTGATCTCTCACTGGTTGCCATGATCCAGTGATCTCTCACTGTTTGCCATGATCCAGTGATCTCTCACTGGTTGCCATGATCCAGTGATCTCTCACTGTTTGCCATGATCCAGTGATCTCTCACTGGTTGCCATGATCCAGTGATCTCTCACTGGTTGCCATGAACCTCGGCCCAGAGCTGTTCTTCCTTGCATGGAGATTACGTGATTCCCTCGGGAACCGGCTGTTTCACTGTATTTTTCCACTTGTGAGTTAGAGTAATGCGAGCTTTGTTGATTGCAGCAGAGAGCGTGGATATATCCAGCGGCCTCCAGAGAGCGGCGGAGCCAGGTCAGCACTTGTGTGGCTGGAAGATGAGTGTGGGAAAGATTCTCATTCAGAAGACAAGATGAGTAAATCCAGAGTCCAGTGTCAGGATTTTCACAATCTATCCTTTGGGCATTAGGAGGAAGACCCTTCCGTGAGAGAGATGCGTCAGCGTGGACGGAAGTAAGGAAGCTACAGCCATTGACTACTAGAAAGGGCACATAGGTGACATACACACAGATGGAGAATAATAATCAAAGCCAAACTCCAATTAAGAACCTAAATATATCATTGTGATTGCTTAGTAAACAAGATTGCCCTTTTATGTATCAAATGAGATTCCTGCAGCAAAAAATCCTGCACTGTGAGCAGGACTTCTAAAGCATTGTTGTACGATTGACATGACAGCTGCTCTGTGTGTGCAGAGACAAGAGAGCTGCTCTGTGTGTTCAGAGACTAGAGTGCTGCTGTACACAAGAAGGCATCTTTGAAACAGTCCTTGCAGGGAGTACTATCAAAAAAGAAAACAGAAACTTTGAGAATCCCCCATGAGGAGATGGACTAATCCAAAACTTGTTGGTAAGAGGTTCAGAGATGTCATATTAAAGAGTGCCTCCAGTGAAATAGACAGAGCCTGTAATGATAGGCTCTGTCTCCATGAGATCGGATGGGGGGGGGGGGGGTCCACGGGCTGAAATATGTACCTGTCCTGGAGAGTTCGGACAGAGAGAACGGCTCCGCCCCCTCTTCGTCAGTGTGGAGGCAGCCATGTTTCCTAAGACTGACGAAGGTCTTCGGAAACCTCCGCCTGCATGACTACGGCCTGCCCCCAGCTCGGCAGCCACCAATCAGAATGTGGTTGCTGAGCTGGGGGTGGGCTCCGGCCACACAGGTGGGCGTGCACAGAGCCCTGGCGGTGATTTGAAAAAAAATTGTCAGGGCGTGTTCTGACAGGGAGGAGGAGTGGTCACCTGCCTTGGATAGATGACGTCAGGACAGTTGAATATTTCGCCCACAACCTCCACAATCCTCCATAATCCTCCATCATGCATTGCAGACAGAGCCTGTCATTTACAGTATCTGACTATTTTCACTTTAGGATACTCTTTATAACACTTGCTATAACTGACAGCTACATAGGAAATAT